>NC_041405.2:29860307-30160307 GCF_900747795.2 Erpetoichthys calabaricus | reverse complement strand
TTAGATTAATTTGTGACATTTAACTAAGTATTCCATTGTTGCTCTAAAACAGTTTGAATATGGTTGGAATGAAGGATCTTACCATTTGAAGTGATTGTAACAAGTATTTTTGTAATACTTTATTTGATTACATCTCAGATAGAGATGTGCTTCTTTCTTGCTTTAATGTTTTAAATAAATCATAATTTTGTATTGCAATGCTCGTATGCATTTATTATTTTCGACACTGAAAATGCACCACCAGACATATGCAAAACCATTATGGTCCATACAACTGTGCAGCACATCAGGACATTACTTAGAGAATCTGCTGTTGAAATCACTGGCCTCCTTTATACAGGACAAGGTTCTGGCACTTCTTTCACTATGGGATGTAATTGGTATTGGCCAAGCCAAGTGTGTGGAATTTGCCTGCCCAGAGTGTATTCTCCAACTTATATGTACGGGGCAAATATTAGCATCTCTTTAGCCATATGTGGACTTTTCCATACCTGAGCACTATAAAATGCATTTGTCTACAAGAAGGGAAGATAAAGTTTCTGTTAAACTTGCTAAGTCTAATGCAAAGTCTTTGGGAGCCAAATTCCATCCCAGGAAAAAAAGCAGGTACCAGCATTGGATCAGAATTCCTGCTTCCAACAAAGACATGCCTTATTTCTCTTGTGCTAAAGGATCGATAACGAATCCTTTGAAAGGGAACAGAAGAAGAGACGTGTTGATAAACAAATCTAGGATCATAACTGGGAATTCTAAAGCCTTACATTACAACCCAAGACCTGAATCAATCGAAGTCAAAGAAATTGAGCCTAAAGAAGAGTAACCAGTGAAAAATATTTTAAGAAGGAATTGGTAAGCAAATGTGGAAAATAAAACACCTTTTAACTTCTTGGATCAATGACGTCAGATGTTGTGATCTCAGAGAATACACTTCGGCAACCAGGAGCTACATCTTATCAGCAGGATTCCCAAACTCACCACATTCATAATCACAAAAAATGTTGACAGAAATATTGAAAAATAATTTTTCGTAACTAATAATACTTCCTGAAATCCAAAATTGAAGTCAGAATTGCATTCCTTGCATAATTTATAGTAGATAATATAAATATAACTCAAAGCCTTACAAAAATGAATAATGATCCATTTCTTAGTACATTACAAGTCTGGGCGCACAAGATAAGTCTCACCCTAGGCAGCCTAGCCCTAAACTTAACACAGGGCTAAGGCTTACAAATATCAAAAGTACAAAAATGTCCAGAAAGGAGGAGGGGAAAACTGAACCTCTGGTACCAAGGACAACAAAAACAAAGTTCTTTTTTATTTACAGATGTATTTACAGAAATAGGAATAATGAAAAGACAGGAAAAAGCAAGCAAATCCAAATCAGAAACCAATGGAGAGTGCCTTATAGTGAGTGCAGGAGTGAAAAGCCAGAGAATCAAGAACGGAAATAAATAATCATAAAACACATTGCTGAATCACCAATGTAACTGTAGCGGTGTCTTAAATACAGTTATGGCCGAAATTATCGGCACCCCTGGAATTTTCCCAGAAAATGCACCATTTCTCCCAGAAAATTGTTGCAATTACAAATGTTTTGGTATACATGTTTATTTCCTTTATGTGCATTGGAACAACACAAAAAAACAGAAAAAAAGCCAAATCTGACATCATTTCACACAAAACTCAAACACCGGGCTGGACAAAATTACTGGCACCCTCAACTTAATATCTGGTTGCACGCCCTTTGGAAAAAATAACTTGAAATCAAGCGCTTCCTATAACCATCAACAGGCTTGTTACTGTTACACCTCTCAACTGGAATTTCCGACCACTCTTCTTTTGCAAACTGCTCAAGGTCTCTCAGATTTGAAGGGCGCCTTCTCCCAACAGCAATTTTGAGATCTCTCCATAAGTGTTCAGTTGGATTTAGATCCGGACTCATTGCTGGCCACTTCAGAACTCTCCAGCGCTTTGTCTTCAACCATTTCTGCGTGCTTTTAGAAGTATGTTTTGGGTCATTGTCCTGCTGGAACACCCATGACCTCTGACGCAGACCCAGCTTTCTGACACTGCGCCCCAATATCTTTTGGTAGTCTTTAGATTTCATGATGCCTTGCACACAGTCAAGGCATCCAGTGCCAGAGACAGCAAAACATCCCCAAAACATCTTAGAACCTCCACCTTGTTTGACTGTAGGTACTGTGTTCTTTTCTTCCTAGGCCTCATTCTGTTTTCTGTAAACAGTAGAATGATGAGCTTTACCAAAAAGCTCTACCTTGGTCTCATCTGTCCACAAGACGTTCGCTCAGAAGGATTTTGGCTTCCTCAAGTACATTTTGGCAAACTCCAGTCTGGCTTTTTTATGTTTCTGTGTCAGTAGTGGGGTCCTCCTGGCTCTCCTGCCATGGCGTTTCATTTTGTTCAGATGTCGACGGATAGTTTGAGCTGACACTGTTGCACCCTGAGTCTGCAGAACAGCTTGAATATGTTTTGAAGTTGATTGCGGCTGTTTATCCACTATTCGGACTATCCTTCATTGCAGTCTTTTTATCAGTTTTTCTCTTCCGTCCACGTCCAGGGAGATTAGCTACAGTGCCATGCGTTGTGAACTTCTTGATTATGTTGCACACAGTAGACAAAGGAACATGAAGATCTTTGGAGATAGACTTGTAGCCTTGAGATTGTTGATGTTTTTCCACAATTTTTGTTTTCAAGTCCTCAGACAATTCTCTGCTCTTCTTTCTGTTCTCCATGTTTAGTGTGGCACACTCAGACACACAACAGAAAGGATGAGTCAAATTTTCTCCATTTTAACTGGCTTCAGGTGTGATTGCTGTATTGCCAGCACCTGTTTCTTGCCACAGATGAGTTCAAACAAGCATCATATGCTTGAAATAAAACAATCTACCCACAATTTTGAAAAGGTGCCAATAATTTTGTCCGGCCCATTTTTGGAGTTCTTTGTGACATGATGTCAGATTTGGTATTTTTTTCTGTTTTTTTGTGTTGCTCCAATGCACATAAAGGAAATAAACGTGTGTATACCAAAACATTTGTAATTGCAACAATTTTCTGGGAGAAATGGTGCATTTTCTGGGAAAATTCCAAGGGTGCCAATAATTTCGGCCATGATTGTACTAGATGGGGCTCTGCACATTTGGCTCAACATGAAGGAAACAGGGCAGATAACTGACAAAAATAAAACTTTCAAACATTACATAATAGAAAATTTAAAAATCAATGAACAGCTTAAAATCAAATAAATGAAACCCAGAAAAAAAACTAAAATAGAACTAATACCATCCATCCATCCATTTTCCCACTTTAATCAAATCTATATTTAAAAAACAACAACATGCTTACACAAGAATTAAATTTGAGTGAAGGCAGCTGTAATTGTAACTCTGTTGTGGGCTGGCGAGTTTCATCCCTGGCTTTAGTCTTTTTAATCTTTGTGCGCTCTTTTATCTGTTTTTGAGTGTTTTTTGATATATTGTATTAATTAAAGCATTTTTACTAATTTTTTTATATGTTTGTTTTTTTTTAAATTAAGTAATGTTCTGTTTATCAACAATTTTGTGATAATTGCCTTTTCTTCAGTACTGTGTCTCTTTGGAGAAGCCTTGGGTACCGCTGGTTTGACTTTGTGTTGAATAAGCGGTTGCTCACAGAGTCCTGAATGAGGCACAATACCTGTACTGTGAGGGAGCGTCATTTACAACACTACGGCCATCTGGCGTGATTCCCAGAGGGTGATCTGACTTGCAGGATTCTTATTGCTGAGGACTCGAGTGGCTGGACCAGGCCAAGGGGACACCCACGTAACACGTGGCTGCAGCAAATAGAGAGTCATTACTGGAGGGTGGGACTAGACTGCCTGTCTGCCTGGGGTGTTGCCAACCAGGATCCTGAGTTGTTTTGTCGTGTGTTGGGAGCGGCAAAGCACTGTACCAGTGCATGCTCCCCAACCTGACCTGATCTTTGTAATTGATAACATGTCCTGTCCTTATGTAGAACCAAACAGGATGGGGCATCCAGTGGCGCTCACCCTCTGCCATTTGAAACGTCTGTGAAGCTTCAGATCTTGTTCTTGTTGTTTGGTTTCCCATCTTTGAATTCCTTCCAGATATTGAAAATTATGTTTTTGGTTTTTCCTGTTTTTGTTTCTCTTTTTGATATGATTCTACCAGGCTCTCACAACTTAAAATGAGGCCTTAATGAATAATTAGGCCTCCGGGATCCAGTTGACATCAAAAATCAGTCCAGCCCAAAATTTGAGAAGCAGTCTTCATGGCCTGCACAGGTCAAAATGAAATGAAGCCAAGGTACCTGTATGTACAGTGCATCCAGAAAGTATTCACAGTGCATCACTTTTTCCACATTTTATTATGTTACAGCCTTATTCCAAAATGGATTAAATTAATTTTTTTCCTCAGAATTCTACACACAACACCCCATAATTACAATGTGAAAAAAGTTTACTTGAAGTTTTTGCAAATTTATTAAAAATAAAAAAAACTGAGAAATCCCATGTACATAAGTATTCACAGCCTTTGCTCAATACTTTGTCGATGCACCTTTGGCAGCAATTACAGCCTCAAGTCTTTTTGAATATGATGCCACAAGCTTGGCACACCTATCCTTGGCCAGTTTCGCCCATTCCTCTTTGCAGCACCTCTCAAGCTCCATCAGGTTGGATGGGAAGCATCGGTGCACAGCCATTTTAAGATCTCTCCAGAGATGTTCAATCGGATTCAAGACTGGGCTCTGGCTGGGCCACTCAAGGACATTCACAGAGTTGTCCTGAAGCCACTCCTTTGATATCTTGGCTGTGTGCTTAGGGTTATTGTCCTGCTGAAAGATGAATGGTGCCTGGTTTCCTCCAAAACGTGATGCCTGGCATTCACACCAAAGAGTTCAATCTTTGTCTCATCAGACCAGAGAGTTTTCTTTCTCATGGTCTGAGAGTCCTTCAGGTGCCTTTTGGCAAACTCCAGGCGGGCTGCCATGTGCCTTTTACTAAGGAGTGGCTTCCGTCTGGCCACTCTACCATACAGGCCTGATTGGTGGATTGCTGCAGAGATGGTTGTCCTTCTGGAAGGTTCTCCTCTCTCCACAGAGGACCTCTGGAGCTCTGACAGAGTGACCATCGGGTTCTTGGTCACCTCCCTGACTAAGGCCCTTCTCCCCCGATCGCTCAGTTTAGATGGCCAGCCAGTTCTAGGAAGAGTCCTGGTGGTTTCGAACTTCTTCCACTTACGGATGATGGAGGCCACTGTGCTCATTGGGACCTTCAAAGCAGCAGACATTTTTCTGTAACCTTCCACAGATTTGTGCCTTGAGACAATCCTGTCTCGGAGGTCTACAGACTTGACTTCATGCTTGGTTTGTGTTCTGATATGAACTGTCAACTGTAGGACCTTATAATAGACAAGTGTGTGCCTTTCCAAATCATATCCAATCAACTGAATTTACCGCAGGTGGACTCCAATGAAGCTGCAGAAACATCTCAAGGATGATCAGGGGAATCAGGATGCACCTGAGCTCAATTTTGAGCTTCATGGCAAAGGCTGTGAATACTTATGTACATGTGCTTTCTCAGTTTTTTTATTTTTAATAAATTTGCAAAAATCTCAAGTAAACTTTTTTCACATTGTCATTATGGGGTATTGTGTGTAGAATTCCGAGGAAAAAAATGAATTTAATCCATTTTGGAATAAGGCTGTAACATAACAAAATATGGAAAAAGTAATGCGCTGTGAATACTTTCCGGATGCATTGTATTTAAAAAAAAAACTTAAATGGGGACGGAGAGGGGAACTGTAATTACTCTTTGGCCATGACAAAAATGTCCCTTATGTCCCATATTAAGATTTATTTTACAAAATTTCGAAAGCAAGAACTCAAAAAAGGACTATCATAATGTGTGTCTAAAAGGATAGCCAAAGGCAACTAATACCAATCCCAACATGCAGAACTTGTAGTCTAAAAACAAAGCGACTGTAAAATTCATAAGCTAGAAATCAACAGATAGCTAAGCACTCACGATTTGCAAAATTCAAAAATCCAAAACACAAAAGAATAGCTAAGTTTAGGGCTCTAACACAACAGTGACATCAGGGTGCCAGCCTCCTTGGGCTCAACATATACAAGAGAAGGAAAATAAAGCAAAAATAATTGACACAATAATAATAACTAAGTCTGTGAAACTTAATGTGGTAATGCATGTAATTCATCTTGAAGGGTATAGTGTGTTACTTTCCCTTAATCACATTGTTCAACAACCCTTGTTATCTAAGCCAATGGTTTTCAAACTTGAGGCTCTGGGCCCAGTGGGACTGACATTATTAAACAAAAATCAGTTACAATTTCTAAGATTCTCTTTAAATCCCCTTGTTTTTCAGTAAACACAATGGCAACTGAAAATGTTCTTCAGTTGTTACTGAAAAGTAGTTATACGGTAATCCGTCGCTATATCGCGCTTCGACATTCACGGCTTCACTCTATCCCGGATTTTATATGTAGGCATATTTAAATATATATCGTGGATTTTTTGCTGGTTCGCGGATTTCTGCGGACAATGGGTCTTTTAATTTCTGGTACATGCTTCCTCAGTTGGTTTGCCCAGTTGATTTCATACAAGGGACGCTATTGGCCGATGGCTGAGAAGCTACCCAACCAGAGCGATTACGTATTAAATAAAACTCCTCAAATATATTGTGAGCACAGGGGCTGTTCGCACCCCTAGAGGATACAGCCGCTTCTCAAAAAACGCTGAAAGATTACCTTCACATTGCTGCCATCCTTGCTGGGCTTACATATGACTGCTTTGTCAAGCGACATGCTTCCTGCATGGTGCTTCGCATACTTAAAAAAAGATCAAACAGCACGTATTGATTTTTGATTGTTTACTGTTCTCTCTCTCTTGCTCTGACATTCTCAGCTCCTGACGGAGGGGGTGTGAGCAGGGGGACTGTTTGCACCCCTAGACGATACGGACGTTCGTCTAAAAATGCTGAAAGATTATCTTCACATTGCTCCCTTCCGGCTTTGTCAAGCGACATGCTTCCCGCACGGTGCTTCGCATACTTCAAAGCTTGAACGGCACGTATTGATTTTTGATTGTTTTTCTTTGTCTCTCTCACTCTCTCTGACATTCTCTGCTCCTGACGGAGGGGGTGTGAGCAGAGGGGCTGTTCGCACACTGGCCTAGAGGATATGGATGTTCCTCTAAAAAATGCTGAAAGACTACTTTCACATTGCTCTCTTCCTTGCAGCTGCTTTATACGGCGGTGCTTTGCATACTTAAAAGCCAAACAGCCCTAGTGATTTTTGATTGTTTGCTTTTCTCTCTCTCTCTCTGACATTCTCTGCTCCTGATGCGCACTCCTTTGAAGAGGAAGATATGTTTGCATTCTTTTAATTGTGAGACGGAACTGTTATCTCTGTCTTGTCATGGAGCACAGTTTAAACTTTTGAAAGAGAGACAAATGTTTGTTTGCAGTGTTTGAATAACGTTCCTGTCTCTCTACAACCTCCTGTGTTTCTGTGCAAATCTGTGACCCAAGCATGACAATATAAAAATAACCATATAAACCAGATGGTTTTTACTTTGCGGATTTTCACCTTTCGTGGGGGGTTCTGGAACACAACCCCTGCGATCGAGGAGGGATTACTGTACATCAATGTAGGTATACTTGAAAGCAGCAGTTCTCGGCCTGTGTGGCCCAGGTGGTACACGAGGAAACGAAAAAATGGGTAAAAAGTGGCACTTAAAAACAACACCCAACGATCAAACTTGAGTCTTCATGCTCAGCCGTGTTTCAATTTCACCACTTTGGCTCACAGTGCTCCTGCTGCAAGACTGCACTCCTTTCTCTCCCACCCCTGTTCTCCTCTTCTATGTGCAATGCCTGTGCCAAATAAGAGTCTTCCAATGCACACGTTGGCTCTGAGAGAACATATCTCTCTCTTGCATGAGCCAAACCTTGCCAGGATGGAGACTGCTCAGGAATCACACACCAAGACTGAAGGATTTTTGTAAAGGAGAGCATTTTAACAGGTGAGTGCTGTCTCTCTTAGCCTCTCCTTTGCATGAGCATGTGACACAGGATCTCTCTGTCTCAGGGCCGCTCCTTCAATATTTCAATGTTATTGTTCTAATTTTGGTGACCTTATTTTTGTGCCAATGTTTTATAACCTTAATCCTTCCTTTAAAATAAATCCAGGAATAGGTTAAAGTTAGAAGGCGCTTAAAGTTATCAAAACTGAAACCCAATATGGACAGTAGCGGCCGTATATTATATATAAACATCTACACGTAGAAGAGTGTGTGTCTGTCTGGCCTGGAAGTGAGAGGTGGAGTCGAGGTAAGGGCTTTACCTCTGAGGATACACAAGCAAGGTCAGCACACCGGCAAAATGAAACCTCAGAAGAAAGAGTCACTCGCTTAGTGGCTAATACAGAAGCAAGGCGAGCACATCGGCAAAACGGTATTCATTTTTCTTTTCCTCCCGCTGCTAATACACAAGTGAGGCAAGCACGTTGGCAACATGAATCCTCCTAGGAGAGAGATGCTCCGAGTAGTTCCTTTCAATTACCTGACATCTCTACATTTCAGTTTTTTTTCTGATGATTTCAATAGTTTCTAGGATCCCGGGCTTTTTACAGCAAGGGCTGACACAGCTAATAAAATATAAAGACACTCAATCTTTACAACTGACTTGAGTTATTTGCCTCTTTGTTTTTTGACCTGTAGTTATATGTAACTTGAGTTATTTTTCTGCTTCTTTGGATTTGGATTCTTATGTAACTGTATACTTTTTGTCAATTAAAAAATGTGAACATATTAGGTGTTCTAATTGTATTCCCTATTAAACCATGCTTCTGTTCTTACATTAAAAAATAATTTAAAAAGTATTAGACGTACATAAAAAAAAACTAAAAGACACACAATTACACAAAAGTCTCTCTGTAACCATTTTGTTGAAATCACCAAATGCAATGCAAGTGGGAACGGTGGGAGTTAAGACATCTCACTTTCGGTTTTGCCTAGTAAGACTTCAGTACTTAACAACTTAGAACTGATAGAAAATGGGGGTACTTCCAAATATAACAATCCCTGGATTTGCTACATCAAGAAAGAGGATTGAAAACTCTTGGCCTGGAGATACCATGTGACACTTAATAATCCCACAGGTATCCACAGTCTTCTGTAGTCAAACATTTGCTTTGATGAATAAGTCTACTGTTATACAAAATCAGGCGGCGTGGCTACGGTTAGCAGTAACTGAGATCTAAGGTCATGCTCCATTTCATCAAGTGGGGTATATTTTGTGTGTGTGTGTGGGGGGGTGTTTCTGAATCAAATTATGCAACATTTTGGAGGGCCTTAATTTTAAAGTTTAGAAATCCCTGAACTAAGCTAATCCATTGATGATGGTCAAGAAAGATGAAATTTATGATGCTTGCTTTTGATATAAAACTCTCCAAGATGGTTCAAAGGACAAAATTATCGATACCTGTAAAGTTTATTGTGGGCAAAAAAAAATCATATCACAGAAGCACACCATCCTTGGTGTATCACTTAAGAGCAGAATATGCATGATGCCGCTGTTAAAAATTCTTCATGTCATGCAACAAAATCTGT
Organism: Erpetoichthys calabaricus; assembly: GCF_900747795.2. NCBI lineage: Eukaryota > Metazoa > Chordata > Cladistia > Polypteriformes > Polypteridae > Erpetoichthys > Erpetoichthys calabaricus. Next base: position 30,150,655 of record NC_041405.2, on the reverse strand, counting down.
GGCAGACTACAATCCATGAAAGTACAACTTGATTTGTGCCCATGAATTAGATAGATAGATAGATAGATAGATAGATAGATAGATAGATAGATTGCATCTGGAAAGTATTCACAGCGCATCACTTTTTCCACATTTTGTTATGTTACAGCCTTATTCCAAAATGGATTAAATTCATTTTTTTCCCTCAGAATTCTGCACACAACACCCCATAATGACAACGTGAAAAAAGTTTACTTGAGGTTTTTGCAAATGTATTAAAAATTAAAAAACTGAGAAATCCCATGTACATAAGTATTCACAGCCTTTGCTCAATACTTTGTTAATGCACCTTTGGCAGCAATTCCAGCCTCAAGTCTTTTTGAATACAATGCCACAAGCTTGGCACACCTATCCTTGGCCAGTTTCGCCCATTCCTCTTTGCAGCACCTCTCAAGCTCCATCAGGTTGGATGGGAAGCGTCGGTGCACAGCCATTTTAAGATCTCTCCAGAGATGTTCAATCGGATTCAAGTCTGGGCTCTGGCTGGGCCACTCAAGGACATTCACAGAGTTGTCCTGAAGCCACTCCTTTGATATCTTGGCTGTGTGCTTAGGGTTATTGTCCTGCTGAAAGATGAACCGTCGCCCCAGTCTGAGGTTAAGAGCACTCTGGAGCAGGTTTTCATCCAGGATGTCTCTGTAAATTGCTGCAGTCATGTTTCCCTTTATCCTGACTAGTCTCCCAGTCCCTGCCACTGAAAAACATCCCCACAGCATGATGCTGCCACCACCATGCTTCACTGTAGGGATGGTATTGGCCTGGTGATGAGCGGTGCCTGGTTTCCTCCAAACGTGATGCCTGGCATTCACACCAAAAAGTTCAATCTTTGTCTCATCAGACCAGAGAGTTTTCTTTCTCATGGTCTGAGAGTCCTTCAGGTGCCTTTTGGCAAACTCCAGGCGGGCAGCCATGTGCCTTCTACTAAGGAGTGACTTCTGTCTGGCCACTCTACCATACAGGCCTGATTGGTGGATTGCTGCAGAGATGGTTGTCCTTCTGGAAGGTTCTCCTCTCTCCACAGAGGACCTCTGGAGCTCTGACAGAGTGACCATCGGGTTCTTGGTCATCTCCCTGACTAAGGCCCTTCTCCCCAGATCACTCAGTTTAGATGGCCGGCCAGCTCTAGGAAGAGTCCTGGTGGTTTCGAACTTCTTCCACTTACAGATGATGGAGGCCACTGTGCTCATTGGGACCTTCAAAGCAGCAGACATTTTTCTGTAACCTTCCCCAGATTTGTGCCTCGAGACAATCCTGTCTCGGAGGTCTACAGACAATTCCTTTGACTTCATGCTTGGTTTGTGCTCTGACATGAACTGTCAACTGTGGGACCTTATATAGACAGGTGTGTGCCTTTCCAAATCATGTCCAATCAACTGAATTTACCACAGGTGGACTCCAATGAAGCTGCAGAAACATCTCAAGGATGATCAGGGGAAACAGGATGCACCTCAGCTCCATTTTGAGCTTCATGGCAAAGGCTGTGAATACTTATGTACATGTGCTTTCTCAGTTTTTTTATTTTTAATAAATTTGCAAAAACCTCAAGTAAACTTTTTTCACGTTGTCATTATAGGGTGTTGTGTGTAGAATTCTGAGGAAAAAAATGAATTTAATCCATTATGGAATAAGGCTGTAACATAACAAAATGTGGAAAAAGTGATGCGCTGTGAATATTTTCTGGATGCTCTGTAGACAGATAGATAGATAGATAGATCTAAAGCATTTCATGAATTACCTCATGTGAATTTCCCCCTGGGATTAATAAAGTATCTATCTATCTATCTATCTATCTATCTATCTATCTATCTATCTATCTATCTATCTATCTATCTATCTATCTATCTATCTATCTAGACTGCAGACCTTTAAATATAGCTGAAGATACAGGGCTGAAAGACATCATCGTCATAAATTGTAACACTAGATGGCGCTATACCAGCGCTTACCCCAACACACAGACACTGACAACACAAGTTAAAAGCACCAAGAAGTTGTCTAATTTTCTTTTGCCTTCTTATACAGTGCCCAAAGCACCTCCACCACAATAAACAGGTAATAAGAACAATAATACACACACATTAAGCACAATATTTTCTCCTCCACTTCTCCCCGCAAGCTCTGTCACACACCTTCTGACTCTGGCTCCCTTGCTGGGTCTGCCATGTAACAGCGCCGACACTTCCGGGTCAAATGGAGGGCTTGAGTTTTCTTCAGCCCAGAAGTTCTTCAGGGCTTCCGTCCCCGTGACTTGGGAGTACTTCTGGGCCCCTGTCTCCCTGCAGCGTCTCCTGGCGGCAACCACAGTTCCCAGCATGGCTGTGAAGCCGAACTCCATATCCCATGGTGCCCTGCGGGTATCCGGGTCATCACTATGCTGCAAGAAAATCACCATCTAGCATCCTGGGGGAGGCAGTGTCCCAAATTAGCTTCCTTTCCCCATCTTTCTGATCTTTGGATATTCTGGCAGGGTTGAGCTGCTGGCCGTCCATCACAAAATACAAGTTAGATCTAATTACTATGTAGAGAGTTGAAATTCAGAATTTAAATTTTAAATAAATCAAGTTTTTTTCTGATCACTGCTTAATAACATTTGATGTCTTTTTGCCCTTATCAGTGCACTTGCAGATCACTACAAGGACAATGTGACATCTAGATTATAACTCTGCAACAAAATTTGAAAATATTTTTAAAAACGAAAGCATAACTGTAGGAAACAACCCAGATCAGTTAACATAAAATTATAATGTGTCTTTCCTACCTTGAAAGGCTTTGGATACAGCATCTCCCATTAAAATAAAAGTGATTAAAGTGCATAGAAAGTCACTGCTTAAAACTGGAGTGCTCAAGCTTGAAAGGTGGAGTGTAGATGAAGTTGTACACTGAGACAACAGACAAGACACCCAGAGAGTGCCGTAATAATACATTAATTGAAAGGAGTGACAACAGACATCATTGGAAAGAGCCGATCTGCCACAGCAACAGCTACTCCCTGAATATGACAGCCATCAGAGCAACTGGACCAATAAAAGGTGTACCCAGCTATAGAGATCTGGCCAGTCACAGGTCTGCGAACCTCAGAGAGTTCCACCACTGAAATGTGGACTTTTCGAAGCTCCTCCAACAACAGAGGAAGATGATAATCATAGTGGAGAGACAAGACGTTCCACGCGCCTACCTGGATGGGCCGCCTCAAATTGGGACCCAAGTGCTGCTGTGCAGTGGGTGACAGCTCAGCACCACACCAGTTTTAACCCCCAGTAGGCCTGACTGGATTTGGCTTTCCAGCAGTTTTGACTCTTCTGGGGATGAGGCTTCCGAGGGTATCTGTGACATCTGGAGTGAACTTCTCCAGGCTGTTGGTAAGGCTGTTCTTCTTGCATTGCAAGCAATCTTTGCTTCCATTTGGGAGATAGGCATTGTCCCAACTCACTGGAAAAAGGGACTTGTCATCCCTAACTGGAAAGGGAAGGGTGATCGCCTGGACAGCGGCAACTACAGGGGGATAACACTGTTCTCAGTGTCGGGTAAGCTCCTTGTTAGGGTTATCCTCAATAGGATCTGTGATCACTTGCTCACCAGCGACCAGAGCACTCTGGTTTTATGCCTAAGAAGTCTACCATCGACCGCATCTTGGCACTGAGGGTTCTCATGGAGTGCAAACACAAATATCGGCAGAGTTTCTTTGCAGCCCTTTGTTGATTTTCGTAAAGTGTTCAACTTAGTTGATCGAGCTGCCCTGTGGGACACCCTGAGGCTCTGTCTCTTCAGAGAATCCTTGGGTATCGCTGGTTTGAATTTGTGTCACACAAGTGGTTACTCACAGTGCCCCGATTGAGGCATATTACCTGGATTGTGAGGGGGTGTCAGTTTATGGCACTACAGCCATGTGGCGCGATTCCCAGAGGGTGATCCGGCTCGCAGGATCTTTATTGTTGAGGACCCAAGCTACTGGGCCAGGCCAAGGGGACGCCCATGTAACACCTGGCTGCTGCAGATAGATGGTTATTTCAGAGGGGTGGGACTGGACCATGTGTCTGCCTGGGGGGTTGCCAACGGAGGTCCCGAGTGTTTCATCATGTGATGGGTGTGGCAACGTGCTGTACCTGTGCAAGCTCCCCAACTTGACCTGAACTTTCTTTACTGGTATGCTACTGACTGCTTATAGTGACAATCTATGTGGATATGGTGATAAAAACAAAAATGGAATGTCCTATACCTGTTTGAAATGTAGAATTTTTATATTTTAAATGAGGATTTGAACCTAGGATGCTGGAGTTTTGGGGCAGCGGAACTAACGAATGTCATTTTTGGGTGCAATATAACATAATTGCTTCAACATATTTAAAGTATAATTTTTGGTAGGTACTTTAAGTGATTTGCTGAGTGCTATACAGTAAGTATGTAGTGTGGTTAAAGCTTACAACTTGAACCGTTCGTGCACTGAGCAGTACGTGAAGATTGACTGACTGCCCAGGTAAGCCTTTGATCGTCAATTTTACTTTCTTAACATTCATTCATATAACATATATAATATACACCTATGTATGTATGTGTGTGTGTGTGTGTATACATACATACATGCACCAAGTTGGTTTATATGCGTTTATAGTTCTTATATTTCGTTAATCGATATTTTTCTGATACCTGTACATTGCAGATCACATCAATAAAGATTTTTAAAAAGTGCTCGAACAAAGTTTTCAAATATCACGCGATACAATAATCGGAAGTAGTTGTTCGTCACTTCCTGGTGTCACACTTCTCCACCTTCCCCTTTGCTGCCCGTCAAGCGGCTGGAAGGAGACGCGAGACTATTGTCGCGGTTTTAACTGACAAAAGATGGCCTGCGAAGTGTTTTCTTCCGCGTTTAAGAAGAAATTTGAGACCACAATCGAGCGCGAGGTACGAAGTGCATCGCGGGCCGTGTTCATAAAATGTTGCGACTACTTGGATGGCGGATTGCCTCCGCAAGCTTCGAAACTTCAGGAGAGTCTTGTGAAGACGGAATCCGAGATGGAAAACCATTTCGCGTTGGTCATCGAGGAGGAAATGCTGTCAGCGGTAGAGGTGATCGTGACCGAATTTACGGATCACGTCGAGGAAAAATTCGCGTTTCTTCAGTTCAAAATGTCGGAGAGAAATAAAGAGATTGCAGATTTGAAACGGCAACTGGGCGACGTGAGCGCGGAGCGGAAAACTCCGTACTCTGCAAGAGAAGTGGCCGCACGGACAGGTAAAGGGGGGTGGGCGTCGTACCTACTTGAAACAGGATTTGGAGAAATGAAGCACCAGTAATCATCTGAATGGTTTGGTAAAGTCCCCGCATCACTGCAACTACTTTGCGACTTGTTTATTAACGGCAGCCCAGTAATGAGCGGCAACTCTTGCATTGCCGTAAACAGTGCAGGACAAGCGACCGCTGCACTTTTGGATGCTTCGGACGCAACATTTTAAAGTTCCTTTATGTTAGCAAATATTATCACGGTTGCTGAGCAGGAACCCCAAGTCGAGTAAGGCCACGCTTCGTGTTTCTAGAATTGTTCCCCTATGGGCACCTTCTTAAAATGTCAGTGTTCGTCCCGCATTGCATAATTTTGGCCAATAACTTTGAATTGGCCAGGTTTGACTGAGTGTGGCCCCGATGGCAGTATCTTCTCTAGGGTTTGTTTCCAGCCTTATACCGTCCGTGCCCGATTTATTACGAAAACGGATGGATGGGTGATTTTTTTCCCAATTTACTTTAAAAGGCCATTTTCTTTACAGCTAAAGTTTACCAAACAGTGTTGTACGTGTGATCCGTTAACATAAAAGTTTTGTGTTTACTGCCGTATTCCTGCACCTGATTTCCTCAGGTGTCTTTCAGTTGCTATCAGGTTCTTGCTTTAAATTCAGGGAGAAGCAAAGATACTGGAATCGTCAGGTATTATGGGTTATTTTTGTTATATATCCGTACAATGTGTATTTGGGGTGAAGAGATGAATATGAGACTAAAATACAGAATGTCAGCTTTCATTTGTTTTGCGGCGTTTTACATATAACATGAACAATATTGGGGAAAAATGACAATTGATGTGTTTATTCCCCCAGTTCCATCTGAATAAAACTATTTGGACAAATGAACCTGAAGCAAAATAAAGTTTACTTAAAGTAGGTATTTGATCAAATGCCCCTTACACACAATAACGTCCTAAATTTGTGACATATTGACATCACCAGACACTTTATAATTGTATTTGGCATGTTCTGCTAGGCGTTTACAACAGCCTCTTTAAGTTGGTGCCTGTTTTTGAGGCTTTTTTGATTTTAGTTTCCTCTTCAATGTGTGCAATGCATTCTCTGTAGGATTTAAATCAGAAGACTGTTATGGCCAGTCCATAATTTTACTTTTTCTTTCTGGTGAATGCCTTCATTAGATGGGCAGTATGTTCCAACAACGTTTATTTCTATAGCACATTTTCCTGCAAAGGATGTCTCTCAAAGTGCTTTACAAAATGTTAAAGTTACCCAAAAAAAATTTTAAAATAGATACAAATAAGAATGAATAAGCAACATATCAAAAATATTAGGTATAAATAAATCAATATGTACTTGTATAAAGTAAACATATGAATACAGAAAAAGTCATGTCCTAATATATTCAATTTTAAGTCTTTAAAGATGACTCCAGTACAATTGTTAGAGGCTGGAGAGGACAAAAAGAAAAAAAACACTTAGCGGAATAATGCTGGTCAAAAAACAAAATCTGCAGGGGTCCCAAGGCCAAAAGACCACCCAGAATCCACTGGATAGTCTGTGTAACATAGATGTACTTAAAGGATAAGTTATTTCTTCAAAAACATGTTATATATTCATTTGCTATTTGCGGAATTATGTTCTAAAGTTAAACATTTTATTTAAATAAAAAAATCTATAGTACTGTGCAAAAGTTTTAGGCAGGTGTGAAAAAATGCTATAAACAAAGAATGCTTTCAGAAATATAAATAATGATTGTTTATTGTTATCAATTTACAAAATGTAAAGTGAGCGAACAAAAGAAAAATCTAAATCAAATCAATATTTGGTGTTACAGTAATCCCTCCTCCATCGCGGGGGTTGCGTTTCAGAGCCACCCGCGAAATAAGAAAATCCGCGAAGTAGAAACCATATGTTTATATGGTTATTTTTATATTGTCATGCTTGGGTCACAGATTTGCGCAGAAACACAGGAGGTTGTAGAGAGACAGGAACGTTATTCAAACACTGCAAACAAACATTTGTCTCTTTTTCAAAAGTTTAAACTGCTCCATGACAAGACAGAGATGACAGTTCTGTCTCACAATTAAAAGAATGCAAACATATCTTCCTTTTCAAAGGAGTGCGCGTCAGGAGAGAGAGAGAACAAAGCAAGCAGTCAAAAAAAAAATCAATAGGGCTGTTTGGCTTTTAAATATGCGAAGCACCGCCGGTACAAAGCTGTTGAAGGCGGCAGATCACACCCCCTCTTTCAGGAGCAGGGAGAGAAAGAGAGAAAAACAAAACAGTGAAAAATCAATACGTGCCCTTTGAGCTTTTAAGTATGCGAAGCACCATGCAGCATGTCCTTCAGGAAGCAGCTGCACACAGAAGGTAGCAACGTCCCTATCGTCTAGGTGTGTGAACAGCCCCCCTGCTCACACCCCCCTACGTCAGCGCAAGAGAGAGAGCGAGAAAGTAAGTTGGGTAGCTTCTCAGCCATCTGCCAATAGCGTCCCTTGTATGAAATCAACTGGGCAAACCAACTGAGGAAGCATGTACCAGAAATTAAAAGACCCATTGTCCGCAGAAACCCGCTAAGCAGGGAAAAATCCGCGATATATATTTAAATATGCTTACATATAAAATTCGCGATGGAGTGAAGCCGCGAAAGGCGAAGTGCGATATAGCGAGGGATCACTGTACTACCTTTTGCCTTCAAACCAGCATCAATTCTTATAGGTCCACTTGCACAAAGTCAGGGATTTTGTAGGATTCTAGTCAGGTGTATGATCAACCAATCATACCAAACAGGTGCTAATGATCATCAATGTCACACGTAGGTTGAAACACAGTCATTAACTGAAACAGAAACAGCTGTGTAGGAGGCTTAAAACTGGGTGAGGAACAGCCAAACTCTGCTACCAAGGTGAGGTTGTGGAAGACAGTTTCATGTCATGGCAAGATTGAGCACAGCAACAAGACACAAGGTAGTTATACTGCATCAGCAAGGTCTCTCCCAGACAAAGATTTCAAAGCAGACTGGGGTTTCAAGATGTGCTGTTCAAGCTCTTTTGAAGAAGCACAAAGAAACGGGCAACATTGAGGATCGTAGACGCAGTGGTCGGCCAAGGAAACTTAGTGCAGCAGATGAAAGATACATCAAGCTTATTACTCTCAGAAGATGTCCAGCAGTGCCATCAGCTCAGAACTGGCAGACATCAGTGGGACCCAGGTACACCCATCTATTGTCCGGAGAAGTCTGGCCAGAAGTGGTCTTCATGGAAGAGTTGCAGCCAAAAAGCTGTACCTCTGACGTGGAAACAAGGCCAAGTGACTCAAGTATGCACGAAAACATAGGAACTGGAGTGCAGAAAAATGGCAGCAGGTACTCTGGACTGATGAGTCAAAATTTGAAATATTTGGCTGTAGCAGAAGGCAGTTTGTTCGTCGAAGGGCTGGAGAGAGGTACAATAATGAGTGTCTGCAGGCAACAGTGAAGCATGGTGGAGGTTCCTTGAACGTATGGGGCTGCATTTCTGCAAATGGAGTGATTTTCCCGGGTGCTTTTCAGTGGAGACAATGGGTGAATGAAGCACCAATTGAAAACAGGACTCTAAGATCTCTCTTGGCCCAAACACGACAATACGCATTCATATCAATGGACTTTAAAGGGGACTCCCAACCCCCCCCAACGTTCCGACAAACTTACCAACAGTGATTTTCTTCCACTTGAAGCACTAGAAAAAATAAATAAATAGAGAAAACAATTCCAAAAGTAAAAACATTCAGTTAATTCCATGAGATGACTAAATGTGTAGCCTGTGGGCAACATAAACAAGTGAACATTGAATAATGATGATAATATATACTCTGAATTTCACATTATTCCAGCTGGTTACCATATTCAATGCCAAAGAAAAATTGTGTTTTGCAGTAGCCATCAACAGAAGCCAAGTCACTAGGAAAAGTGGTGGAAATGTTTTACTCATGGACAGTTATGTATAGCATGTTCAAGAGTAAGCAGCTTCAGTGACCAAATATATTATTATTACTTATTTGGCAGATGTATTTATCAGGAGTGACTTACAACATTTCAGAAACAATTGGTTACATTTCTTTTGTTTCCCAGTTGGAGTACAGGCAGGTGAATTGACTTACTCACTGTGTCGGTGCCAAGATTTGAATCCACAACTTCAGGGTTTCAAGTCCTGGGTCCAAAGCCTTAACTGATGGCAGTATGACTGTGGCCAGTGGTCTTATGAAATTTCATTGGCGAAGTTAGGAAATACAGCTAAAGACCAGTGAGCAGCCAATTCAGGAAGCTGCCAAGCCTATCCAAACCATGATGCTGCCTCCTCCATACGTCACAGATGGACCGCTTTGCTTAGAGTCATTTGCAGACCCTCTCTTGCTCTACACATTTCCCCTTAAATCTTTCCCCGATCTCTCCATAAAACCTCCAGCCTAACCTTTCTGTTGATGGTGCTGATGAGAGGCTTACCTCTTGGAATGTAGTTTCGGTGTTTCCGGCTGTAATTCTTCAGATGATGTCTCAAAACTGCACCCTGTAGACTGTCTTTTATTTCTTTAGATCTTATTTTTTTGGGTTAATCTACATAGCTCTAACAAATCTCCTGTAATCAGCCGCTTTGGTCTTCCTTGGATAGCCTTCTCATTGCAAATCACTTACAGTTGTGCTTGAAAGTTTATGAACCCTTTAGAATTTTCTATGTTTCTGCATAAATATGACCTAAAACATCATCAGATTTTCACTCAAGTCCTAAAAGTAGATAAAGAGAAGCCAGTTAAACAAATGAGACAAAAATATTATACTTGATCATTTATTTATTGAGGAAAATGATCGAATATTACATATTTGTGAATGGCAAAAGTATGTGAACCTCTAGGATTAGCAGTTAGTTTGAAGGTGAAATTAGAGTCAGGTGTTTTCAATGGCTCTTGGGACGTGGAATGTCACCTCTCTGAAGGGGAAGGAGCCTGAGCTAGTGCGCGAAGTTGAGAGGTTCCGGCTAGATATAGTCGGACTCACCTCGACGCACAACTTGGACTCTGGAACCAATCTCCTTGAGAGGGGCTGGACTCTGTACCACTCTGGAGTTGCCCCCGGTGAGAGGCTCCGAGCGGGTGTGGGTATACTTATTGCCCCCCGACTTGGAGCCTGTACATTGGGGTTTACCCCGGTGGACGAGAGGGTAGCCTCCCTCCGCCTTCGGGTGGGGGGACGGGTCCTAACTGTTGTTTGTGCGTATGCACCGAACAGCAGTTCAGAGTACCCACCCTTTTTGGAGTCCCTGGAGGGGGTGCTAGAGGGCATACCTTCTGGGGACTCCCTCGTTCTGCTGGGAGACTTCAATGCTCACGTGGGCAATGACAGTGAGACCTGGAAGGGCGTGATTGGGAGGAATGGCCCCCCCGATCTGAACCCGAGCGGTGTTTTGTTATTGGACTTCTGTGCTCGTCACGGATTGTCCATAACGAACACCATGTTCAAGCATAGGGGTGTTCATATGTGTACTTGGCACCAGGACACCCTAGGCCTCAGTTCGATGATCGACTTTGTGGTCGTGTCGTCGCGCTTGCGGCCACATGTCTTGGACACTCGGGTGAAGAGAGGGGCGGAGCTGTCAACTGATCACAACCTGGTGGTGAGTTGGCTTCGATGGTGGGGGAGGATGCCGATCAGGCATGGTAGGCCCAAACGTGTTGTGAGGGTCTGCTGGGAACGTCTGGCAGAGCCCCCTGTCAGAAGTAGCTTCAACTCCCACCTCCGGCAGAACTTCGACCACATCCCGAGGGAGGTGGGGGACATTGAGTCCGAATGGGCCATGTTCCGTGCCTCTATTGTTGAGGCAGCTGACCGGAGCTGTGGCCGTAAGGTGGTCGGTGCCTGTCGTGGCGGCAATCCCCGAACCCGTTGGTGGACACCGGCGGTGAAGGATGCCGTCAAGCTGAAGAAGGAGTCCTACAGGACCCTTTTGTCCTGTGGGACCCTGGAGGCAGCTAATAGGTACCGGCAGGCCAAGCGGAATGCGGCTTTGGTGGTTGCTAAGGCAAAAACTCGGGCTTGGGAGGAGTTTGGGGAGGCCATGGAGAACGACTTTCGGACGGCTTCGAGGAGATTCTGGTCCACCATCCGGCGTCTCAGGAAGGGGAAGCAGTGCAGTGTCAACACTGTATATGGTGGGGATGATGCGCTGCTGACCTCGACTCGGGACGTTGTGGGTCGGTGGAGGGAGTACTTCGAAGACCTCCTCAATCCCATTAACATGCCTTCCAATGAGGAAGCAGAGCCTGGGGACTCAGAGGTGGGCTCCCCCATCTCTGGGACTGAGGTCACCGAGGTGGTCAAAAAACTCCTTGGTGGCAGGGCCCCGGGGGTGGATGAGCTACGCCCGGAGTTCCTCAAGGCTCTGGATGTTGTAGGACTGTCTTGGTTGACACGCCTCTGCAACATCGCATGGACATAAGGGACAGTGCCTCTGGATTGGCAGACCGGGGTGGTAGTCCCCCTCTTTAAGAAGGGGGATCGGAGGGTGTGTTCCAACTACAGAGGGATCACACTCCTCAGCCTCCCTGGAAAAGTCTATTCAGGGGTCCTGGAGAGGAGGGTCCGTCGGATAGTCGAGCCTCGGATTCAGGAGGAACAGTGTGGTTTTCGTCCTGGTTGCGGAACAGTGGACCAGCTCTACACCCTTAGCAGGGTCCTGGAGGGTGCATGGGAGTTTGCCCAACCAGTCTACATGTGTTTTGTGGACTTGGAAAAGGCATTCGACCGTGTCCCTCGGGGAATCCTGTGGGGGGTACTCCGAGAGTATAGGGTACCGGCCCCCCTGATAAGGGCTGTTCGGTCCCTGTACGATCGGTGCCAGAGCTTGGTCCGCATTGCCGGCAGTAAGTCGAACCCGTTTCCAGTGAGAGTTGGACTCCGCCAGGACTGCCCTTTGTCACCGATTCTGTTCATAACTTTTATGGACAGAATTTCTAGGCACAGCCAGGGCGTTGAGGGGGGTCTGGTTTGGTGGGCTCAGGATTGGGTCACTGCTTTTTGCAGATGATGTTGTCCTGTTTGCTTCATCAGGCCGTGATCTTCAGCTCTCTCTGGATCGGTTCGCAGCCGAGTGTGAAGCGGCTGGGATGAGAATCAGCACCTCCAAATCCGAGACCATGGTCCTCAGCCGGAAAAGGGTGGAGTGCCCTCTCAGGGTTGGTAGCGAGATCCTGCCCCAAGTGGAGGAGTTCAAGTATCTCGGGGTCTTGTTCATGAGTGAGGGAAGAATGGAGCATGAGATCGATAGGCGGATCGGTGCGGCATCCGCAGTAATGCGGGCTTTGCATCGGTCTGTCGTGGTGAAAAAGGAGCTGAGCCGCAAGGCGAAGCTCTCAATTTACCAGTCGATCTATGTTCCTACCCTCACCTATGGTCATGAACTATGGGTAGTGACCGAAAGAACGAGATCGCGAATACAAGCGGCTGAAATGAGTTTCCTCCACAGGGTGTCTGGGCTCTCCCTTAAAGATAGGGTGAAAAGCTCAGTCATCCGGGAGGGGCTCAGAGTAGAGCCGCTGCTCCTCCGCATCGAGAGGAGTCAGATGAGGTGGCTTGGGCATCTGATCAGGATGCCTCCTGGACGCTTCCCTGGTGAGGTGTTCCGGGCACGTTGGAGGGACTATGTCTCTCGACTGGCCTGGGAACGCCTTGGGATTCTCCCGGAAGAGCTAGAAGAAGTGGCCGGGGAGAGGGAAGTCTGGGCATCTCTGCTCAAGCTGCTGCCCCCGCGACCCGACCTCGGATAAGCGGGAAACAATGGATGGATGAATGTTTTCAATCAATGGGATGACAATCAGGTGTGAGTGGGCACCCTGTGTTATTTAAAGAACAGGGATCTATCAAAGTCTGCTCTTCACAACACATGTTTGTGGAAGTGTATCATGGCACGAACAAAGGACCTCAGAAAAAGAGTTGTTGATGCTCATCAGGCTGGAAAAGGTTACAAAACCATCTCTAAAGAGTTTGCACTCCACAAATCCACAGACAGACAGATTGTGTACAAATGGAGGAAATTCAAGACCATTGTTACCCTCCCCAGGAGTGGTCGACCAACAAAGATCACTCCAAGAGCAAGGCTCTTGTGAACATTGAATAATGAGGATAATATATACTCTGAATTTCACATTATTCCAGCTGGCGTGTAATAGTCAGCGAGGTCACAAAGGACCCCAGGGTAACTTCTAAGCAACTGAAGGCCTCTCTCACATTGGCTAATGTTCATGTTCATGAGTCCACCATCAGGAGAACACTGAACAACAATGGTGTGCATGGCAGGGTTGCAAGGAGAAAGCCACTGCTCTCCAAAAAAAAACAATGCTGCTCGTCTGCAGTTTGCTAAAGATCATGTGGACAAACCAGAAGGCTATTGGAAGAATGTTTTGTGGACGGGTGAGACCAAAATAGAACTTTTTGGTTTAAATGAAAAGCGTTATGTTTGGAGAAAGGAAAACACTGCATTCCAGCATAAAAACCTTATTCCATCTGTGAAACATGGTGGTGGTAGTATCATGGTTTGGGCCTGTTTTACTGCATCTGGGCCAGGACAGCTTGCCTTCATTGATGGAACAATGAATTCTGAATTATATCGGAGAATTCTAAAGGAAAATGTCAGGACATCTGTCCATGAACTGAATCTCAAGAGAAGGTCGGTCATGCAGCAAGACAACGACCCTAAGCACACAAGTCGTTCTACCAAAGAATGGTTAAAGATGAATAAAATTAATGTTTTGGAATGGCCAAGTCAAAGTCCTGACCTTAATCCATTCGAAACATTGTGGAAGAACCTGAAGCGAGCAGTTAATGTGAGGAAACCCAGAGTTGAAGCTGTTCTGTACGGAGGAATGGGCTAAAATTCCTCCAAGCCGATGTGCAGGACTGATCAACAGTTACCGGAAATGTTTAGTTGCAGTTATTGCTGCAAAGGGGGGGTCACACCAGATACTGAAAGCAAAGGTTCACATACTTTTGCCACTCACAAATGTGTAATATTCGATCATTTTCTTTAATAAATAAATGACCAAGTATAATATTTTTGTCTCATTTGTTTAACTGGTTTCTCTTTATCTACTTTTAGGACTTGAGTGAAAATCTGATGATATTTTAGGTCATATTTATGCAGAAATATAGAAAATTCTAAAGGGTTCACAAACTTTTAAGCACAACTGTACATCTCCAGCGGTTGGTTTATTTTTCAAGATATTCCATGCTGTTGATTATTCTCCAAGGGCTGTGATCGGTATTTATTTTGTTGTTCAAAATTGCATACTTTTCGATCATAGTCAGTTCTCTAGTTTTCATCCTGTTTTGTACCTGTGATATCAACACCAGTCCCTAAATGCAAACCAATATTAACACTCATTTTTCATATTATTTATTAATTAATTATCCTAATTAACTATGCTTCAAAAAGTTCTCGCAAAGATCATTGGAATCACAATCCTGCTAGAGGTTGTATGGAGCGACTGTCACAGTTGTAACTGAATAACAACCCTTTGACATATGGACTAACTACAGCTAAAATAGATTCAACGGGATATTGGTGGTTGGCAACATTGAATTTTGTTGTAGCAGCGCAGTTACCAATTTCTTTCGCTACTTCAATGACGTTTAACTTAAAACCAGCTTCATATTTTCTTCTGATTGCACGCTCCATTTTAGATAAGAGATCTAGGTGTATGAGAGTGTGAGATACAAAAAACACAAATCCTTGCAAACATTTCTTTGGAATAGTTTGGGTATTACCGTGTGGTCACGTAGGCTCACTAGAGAGTGAGAGAGAGAGAGAGAGGTTAGGAACACACGCTCATACAGTGTATTACCGCACCCACATAGAAATAAAAAGGCAGTGTGCTCCATTGTTACTCTCTCTGGTGGGCATTAGCATATCATAATCTCTTGTACCAATAGCATGAGTTTTACGCATTTGACATATATGACCGACATTATAAAATACCAGAAATTATACTATGAAATCCTGATTTATCCGCGGTATATACAGTAATCCCGGTCCACCTTAAATCCCTTCGCACCTCTCCATCAGCGTCTTTTGTTTTGTAAATGTGTCGGTTAACACAAGCAGCATACTATCCCATCCCACCACCGCTGCAGGAAGGGCAAAAAGCTCTCCCAGCTGATGCCTTGTTTAACTGGGAATGAGGTGCCTGGAGCTGTATGGGGTAAATAATATATCGTTATTTGGAACACATACATTTCATGAATTTCTATGTATGTGTAGGATGACAGGAAATGCAAGAAATGTTGAACGCATACCTAAAAGACAAATGGTTTTCATATTTTAGTACTAAAGACAATATTTTGATATGAAGTGTATTATGTGTGAAGTCCAACTATCAAATAAGCATTTTCACAAAAGTGTCGCTTCAGGATGCTTTTGCATTAGGGGTACCTTCTCAAGTCTTGGAGAGGTGAGATGTTTGATATCCAATCCAAAGTATTTTCTAAACTTTTTATCACTCGTTTTTGTCTCCTGGGCTAATTTGTGACAGTCACCCAGCTGCATTCACTGCTGAAAGGGTGGGATGTGATGAACCAACATGTGTGTGTGTTTTTTTTTTTTTTTTTTAAACTCTTCTGTCATTTTTTTCCTTGCAAGTATATGAGTGTGTATTTCGTTTTTCCCTTATACATGATTTTACAGCCAGATCATTATAGTAGTGTTGGCAGTATGTATACCATTTTGCTATGTTAGCCTCCAGCTACTGGCAATGTAACAATGCACTAGAAGTTTACAGCAGAGAAAGAATTTTTCCATCTATGTCAGTGTGACTTTGTTTTTTAAAAAATAATTAAAATGAATGTGATTGTTAATGTCTGCATTTTGTGGTTGGAAAGTTTATTTTATAATTTAAATGCTCATCTATTTTTGAGCAATGTCTAGATGAACTGCATATATCCACCAAGTGATACTCCATGTATTTGCAGTCTTATATATTTGTTATCTGATTATTATTGTGTATTCTGTTTTATCTGTGCTTTGTTAGCATTGATGTTGTTTTTTTTTTTCTATTTTTATATGTCAGCTATGGAGTGTAAGGATGGGCTGCCACCCAAAGTGTTAGGCTAGATTTCTGTCTTTATACCAAAGTGTTTGGTTTCTCCTTGTGTCTGTTACTGATAGGACAGAGTCAGGCTTCTCCTGACCCACTAGTATATGAAGTATGGTAGGTTCAGAAGATGATGGGTGGATGAATGTATTTTCTGAATATAGTATTGTGCTGACTTGTGTAGTATCATCATCAACTAAAAAGCTTTCAAGATTGATGTGACTGAATCCTTTTTGTTTCACACAGATAAAGAGGAGGATGAGTTTCT
Organism: Erpetoichthys calabaricus; assembly: GCF_900747795.2. Classification (NCBI taxonomy): domain Eukaryota; kingdom Metazoa; phylum Chordata; class Cladistia; order Polypteriformes; family Polypteridae; genus Erpetoichthys; species Erpetoichthys calabaricus. The sequence goes on along the minus strand of NC_041405.2, from coordinate 30,134,001 downwards.
CTATGCAGACCCACACAGTGCATTGGATCACTTGACAGAGAATTTTTGTGACGTTAACCAGGAGTCTTCAGGGCTAGTCATATCTAGAGTTGAAGGCGGGTTTTGTGGGCCAACTACAGAGCCTATTGAAGAAGAGAGTGTGCAGCCAGGTACCTCTTCTCAAGGAGATGATCATGAGGATGTCAAATCTGTCTATATTAGTAAAAGTTCTAGTAGCCAAGCCCACTCTGAAACACCCGATTCTACTGTGCCAGAGTGCAATCAAAAGCCAGAGGTGAAAGTGACTGAAGTTCAATTTGATTGTGGACGCTCCTGTCTTGTTTTGGATCAGACACAGATTCCATGTAGGTCCCCGGTTTCAGTTTGTGACCCTCTACTGCCAACTTCAGATAAAGAACACAGCACATCTTTGTCTGTCCAGTGTGTGAGGGAGATTCCAGAAGAAGGCTTTGCTGTAGAAGAGGAGAGACAAGACACCATGCTTACAGATAACCAACCTCAATCAGGTAACCTACACTGAAGTTAAAGATTTAACAACATTCTAATTGTGGGCAGTGTTTCGGTGCATTGGTTAGTGTGGCTGTTTCAGAGCTCCAGATGACCTCTTTGTCTGATTATCCAGAAGGAGAAACAGTAAGTCATTGTAGTTAGTTATTTAGTAGTAAAGTGGTGTAAGTAATTAAAAATATACTAAATTTAAAATCGTCCAAAGATTTGATGATTCACAGAGTAGACTGTTTTACTAGCATAGATTTTTATTGGAAAACAAAAAGAATCTTGGCCCATTTCCCTGACTGTATGGATATTGGAATTTCTGTGTGCAGTAGTTCTTCATATGTTCTGGTTTTGCTCCCTTATCCTGCCTGTTTTGTATGTACTGTACTTTTTTTTTTTTTTGGAATTAACTCTTTGAATTGGGACAGTATTTCACATTACTTGTATGTTGATTTTTATTTGTCATTACAACCGTGCATCAGAAAATATTTTCAGAGGCAGAAGGTGTAATTGTTGCCAAATTCAACTTCTCTAAATTTTGTTAGGCTTCATAATGTGGTTCTAGAAAGTGAATCTTTTACTCCTAAAACTCAGTCAAGAGAACCAAATTAAACAAATGACTCACACATTATATTAGTTTGTTTATTTATTGAAGAAAATGGTCCAGTGTTACATACTTGCGAGTAAGAAAAGTATCTAAATCTTTGCTTTCAGTAACTATTTTGATCCTCAAACTAAATGTTTTCATCCACTGTTGATCAGCACTGCACATCGGCTCGGAAGAATTTAACTCCATTCCTCCTTGCAGAACTGCTTTAACTATGGGATGTTTGTGGACTTCCCAATAATTACATATATTTTTTAATATTACCCCATTTAGTTTGTTGTGGTGGTTGAGAAAAAAATTTAATGTCATCTCAATAGAGAAATTAAATATCAGCTCAATAGGGTTGATATGTGACCAACACTATACAATGCCAAAAAAGTCCAAGTAAAAAAGAAAAGACTTGTGTTGCATAATCCATATGTATGATATCCATTTGTATGGTTAAAATGTGTATATTTTTGGTAAAATATTATTACTTCCTGAAAAGCCGACATTAAATGTAAACGGGGATGACATCATTCCTCTTATACTGTGCGTTTCAATTAAAGGCAGATTTCTACACCAATGAATGAGGGAGCGAGGCAGGTCTTCAATTTAGTTCAGCTTATACAGTGTTCTCCTGATGATGGACTCTTGAACGATGGCATTAGTCAATGCAGGAGAGGCTTTTAGATTCTCAGATGTTGCAAAAGGTTCTTTATGACCTTCTGAAATATTACATACCTTACTCTTGGAGTCTCATTTGTTGGTTGACCACTTCTGGAAAGTGTACTATTGTGCTGAATTTCCATCATGTGAACACAATCTGCCAGGCGGTGAACTGGTGGACTCCAAACATGAGGTCTTCAGCAATTTCCTTTAATTGAGGAATGACACCCTTTCCCAAGTGAAGATATTAATTTAAATTCTTTGAACATTGCAGGGCCACCCACACTCGCATGTGAATGTCATCCCATTGTTTGAAACACCTGATTCAGATGAATGGATTATTGTAAATGTTCTCACGCGAGGGAGGACTCGCAGCAGTTTCCTTCACTATCAAAATACTCCCCTTGAGATGTAATACACTTGTCTAAGTGCTTCTTCCATTCCAGGACACAGTTCCGATACTCATCTTTTGTAACCTTGTCTAGAGCCTTCTGCAATATTGATTTATTTTTATTTTTCCCTGGTAGCAAATAGTCTTCCCTTTAGTGTCAGTTTTAATTTCACTAACAAAAAGAAGTGACAAGGAGCAAAACTTGGTGAATAGGGATGCACCGATACCGAAACGGGTATCTGGTATCGGCCTCGATACCACATTTTCTAAAGTACTCGTACTCGTTAAAAGTCCCCCGATACCGGGGACCGATACCACGGTCTGAGAAATGTCTATGTTTGAGCGGCGTGTAAGGGGTTAACCACAGGCGCCGAGTGCCCGCCCCCAGGCTCCGGCTGCAGCTCAGAGCGGGGAGAAGGCGAGGCGAGACATGTCAGCCGTGTGGAACTATTTCAAAGTGAATGAAGACGACAAAACAAAGGCGGACTGCAAATTGTGCTCAGCGAAATTGTCCAGAGGAGGCTCAAAAGGTAGCGCATTTAACACAAGTAATTTAATCAAGCACCTAAAATCCCAACACGACAACGAGTACAAAGAGTTTACCCACGCTTCTAAACCAACACAACCCACGCTGCAGCAAACTCTTGCAAGACGAGAGAAAATGTCCAGAGACAATCCACGTGCTGTGAAAATAACACAGGCAATTATCGAGTACATTGCATTGAGTGACCAGCCACTCTCGGAGGTAGAAAATGTGGGATTCCTGCGTCTCCTCCATGTTCTGGAGCCCAGATATGATGTCCCAAGCCACCGCTACATGACTGACACGGAGCTGCCTAAACTACACGACTCCGTGAAAAAACATATCCACAGCCTACTGCAAGCCTCCTCTGCGTTTAGTTTCACCACGGATATTTGGACAAGCAGTGTTAGCCCCGTGTCGCTAATTAGCCTAACCTCCCAGTGGATAGACGAGAGTTTCTTGTTTTTTTTGTTAAATTATATGACTAAAGCTGTTACCTGTAAATTTAAATCATGTTTTTATTAAGTACTCGGTATCGGCGAGTACTGAAATGCAAGTACTCGTACTCGTTTTCCAAAAAAGTGGTATCGGTGCATCCCTATTGGTGAATACAGGAGGTGTGAAGCAATAACTACATTGTTTTTGGTCAAAAACCCTGACTGACAATGCAGTGTGTGCAGGTGAGCTGTCATTGTGTAAAATGCACGTTTTCCTCCTCGTTTTTCCCTGATGCCTTCCCGTAGAAGCCTCAGCAGTTCAGAGTAATGTTGCTGATTAACCGTCTCTTCACAGGGAACAAATTCTTTACTAACAAGCCAGTTAATGTTGAAAAAATGTGACCATTGTTGTCTTGTTGTGCTGCAATTGTTTTCATCAAAGTCACATGCATGATTGTAGAATAAAAGTCTGAAATATGCACTTGATCAGCTTAGCACGAGGCCACACGATAGATGCCTAGTGGCATAGTCTAACTACACCCTACTCACATGCTGTTGACCGATTCTGGGAGTCCTTGGGTTTTCCCTTGTATTTTTTCACAGACTAATATGTAACATGGGATTATTGTCCTCAATAATTGATCAAGGATAATGTTTTTGTCTGTGGTTTCCTCAAAGTGTTTAATAAAAACTCAGTTAGCCGGCTGCAACTCATTCAGAATGCTGCGACCAGAGTCACAGTAACACCAAGAGAGTGGAGTGGCTTCCTGTACTTCAAAGTATTGATTTTAAAATACTATAATTAGTATATAAAGTACTAAATAGGTGTTTCTAATTTGCATACACATTAAGAAATATTTAAAACCCTCAGCTCATCTGTGACAGGTTAACTCGCTGTTCCTAGGATCAAAACCAAGCAAGAGGAAGTAGCCTTTAGTTTCTGCGCCCCTCACCTGTGGAACAAATTTCCTGAAGACCTGAGGTTTGCATCCAGCTATTTATTTAAGTCAGGGCTCAAAACTTACTCATTTGCTGTGGCTGATCAGTCAATTGCATCAATAAGTTTTTTGTTGATCTGTAATAGTAATTTAGCCTTTTAATTTATTTCTGTCTATTATAATAAAAAAAATCCAGGGACAAGACGAGACTTTTTAGCCTGGGACGATATGTGACTTTTTCAGAGAGATACTCCGAGACGAGACTTTGTGCCAAGAGATTTAACCACGCCCAGGGCTGGAAATAAAAGACAAAGAGTAGATGAGAAAGTAGAATGTCGTAAAGAATTCAAAAACGTTGGCGTAATACACATGCGGAGCAGGTTAGAGATGATGAAAGTACTAAAATTCGAAAGTCTCAAACAAATGATAGTAAAGATCGTATTTGCACAAATAAACGGAAACTATTACTCAGTCAATTAATGGAACAGCGAAAAGAGATTGAATATATTGTTCGGATTTAAAATTTAAGGCGGAGACTTGTAAATCGTCTAATTCATGTTGCCATCAGGGAAAGGAAGTGTTTCTTCCCAATGAACAGGCATATCCATGAGAATTAAAAGATTTGTTGTTTGGTGAAAGTGAAATCCACATATGCGAGCAGCAAAGATACGAAATGGCTGGCGTGTAGTACATGCCGTGGGGGTTAGCGAGCGAAGCAAGCAGGTGGCAAATCCCCCTAGTCTTTTATTAATTTTATTGTTTCATTTATAATTTTTTTTAACATCTTAATTTCTTTGTAAAGCACTTGTAAACAGCCTTGTGCCTGTTTTTTTCTCTATAAATGAACTTGTCTTGCCTTTTGTGTCAGCTGTATTTATCTACTTTTAGGACTTCTGTAAAAATCTGATCATGTCTAAGGTCATATGTTTGCAGAAACTGAGAAAATTCTAAGTTGATCCATACACTTTATAGCACCAGTGTATGTCTTTTTATATAACGCCCATGTATTGAATTTGTGTTATAAGTTGAGTGAAATTCATGAATCAGGGATTGTGCCCTGCAATGAATTAGTGTTCCACCCAGTCTTGCTTCTGATTCAGCTGAAAGAGGCTTTGTCCTACTGTAAACCTGTTCTACGAGAATCCTGGGAAATCAGGCTAATAAAAGTAACAAATTGTTTTAAACATTTAACTGTGAAGGAATCCTGGGCTATCTAAAGAATAAGATTAAGTGTCATTAAAGTAAATGATTGCATGTTAGCCTCTTCTTTGAAACTAGCCTCCATGTATGAAGCAAATTCTTCAATAAATAAGAATGTTGTGAACATTATTAAAATATTCTCATTCTAAACTGTTTTTGTATTACAGTAGATCTTCTTGAAGACTCGTCTGATTTGGATGATTATCCTAAAGGAGGTATGTCAGTCTAGTCTGAAATATTTCATTTTACAGTGCTATAATTAAACAGTATTGTACATTTAAAGTTGTATGAAGATTTACACATCCACATGGTAGAACTTTTAAGAGCAAAATTTGCTAGCACAGATTTTATCTTCATTGAGGGAAAAAACATTTCATAAGGTGAGTAATGTGAACTGTCCCAGAATTTACAAATATAAAGAAACCTACTGTTGGTTAAGTTTCCAGATCCTGTCACTCAGTGCCTACCCTTTTAAAAATTCAGATGTTCCTGTTTCATAGAAAACTGTGCCACAGTAGAACTTGGTGCTAATTTCTTATAAATGTATGTAATACTTTGCTCTAAACAGATGCCATCTGGAAGATTGGTATTTTCACACAAATGGTCAACCTGTATAATAATAATAATAATAATAATAATAATTCCTTACATTTATAGAGCACTTTTCTCACTACTCAGACTGCTTTTTCATAGTGAGTGAAGAGCCGCTTCAACCACCACTAATGTGCAGGATCCACCTTGATGATGCGACAGCAGTCATTTTTGTGGCAATACACTCATCACACATGAGCTATGAGATGGTGAAGTGGTGTGAGAGAGAGAACATTAGAGAGAGAGGATGATTAGGTGGCCAGAATGATTAGGCCGTGGAAGGCAATTTAGCTTGGAGATCAGGATACACCCTACTCTTTACAAAGGATGCCCAGAGATCTCTTATGACCATAGAGAGTCAAGTCCTCGGTTTTACATCTCATCCAAGAGACCGCACCATTTTTATAGCACCGTATGTCCGTCACTGCACTGGGGCATTAGGATCCACATTCAGACCACAGGATTAGTGCCCCCTGCTTGCTTCACCAACATTTCTTCCAACAGAAACCTGTCCCAAGTACTGGCTGGGCCCGAACATGTTTACTTTCAGGTGGATGACCTGTACTGAAGTGCATGTGGTATGGCTGCTGGAATAAACCTTGGTTGTAGTCCTTAAACTTGGATTTGAAACCTTCAATCCTCAAACTCTACTGTGCATGCTGTTGTTGTCTTAGTGTTTCCATTGCTTCATACATATTGGCTTTTAAGTTATTGTCTCTCTCATTGTGAGAGACAATGTTGATGACTGATTTTAAATACCAGGAAAATACTGTTAGAGAGTGGAGAGGAATAATAATGAATTAATCAATATTCTTCACTTTCTTGAAGGTGCTGGAAAATGAAAATGTTTTGAAAAATGAAATACCATTAGATCAAAATCTTGTATACATTAGGAAAATGTTTTAAAAGGTAGCTTTTTTAATGTTATAGCCAAGATATACCATATTCTAAGAATCACAATTATCTGTGGCACAGATATATATATATATATATACAGAATAAAAATATGGCAGGTATGATGAGCAATGACAATATTAAAAAAGTCCTTTTTAGTTTACAGTCGATTTACTTGAAAATACTGATTAATGCAATTTTCCAGCACATATGTAAAAAATTGCCTGAAAGTCTCCATGGGTTAGTGGAAGAAGTGCAAAAATCAGCAAATTTTATCAATGATGTTCCAATCAGTTGGCTGCTGATCTAAACTGGCAAATTTCTTCACTCCAGATAAGTCAATCCTCAAAAAATGATTATTTTTCAGTATCTTTTTGGAAAATTGAGTTGTACAGCTTCTTTACTCAAAGTTTATGGTATTTAAAGAATTGTACATGTAGTTTTTCTGCTGGGACTTTCTGTAAACGGTGAGCATCCCAGCAGAATTTAGAAGAGGGAGAAGATGAGAATGCTTGCCTTTACATTAAAGAAAGCTGGTTAATAAAATCTGAGGGATTGTTTCATGCATGGAGAAGAACAGTAGATGTATTTCTTGTCCAGTTGAACTTTGTGAAAGAGAAGAGAAATGCGTCTTTGGCAGAAATTAAAAGAGAAGCTGCTTTAATGAGTTTAATAGCTTTTAATTCTGTTTTTTATTAAAATGGAAACTGCTTCTCTGAATGTGGGTAGTGAGCAAATTTCTGTTTAGCACACCATCTCATTTTTATTTAGAAAAATAATCAAATTAGAAGCTCAAATGAAAATATGTCTTTGAGGGTCATCTAAAATGCGTCATTACAGTGAATGGTTTACAACTTCTACCTTTTGGTTTTACTTTATTTTTCATGTGAACCTTGCATTTCTTGCATATTACCTTTTCTTTTCTAATAACAGATGCTCGCAAGCATAGTCGGCATTCTTTATCGTTGCCTGGAGAAGCCTGTGCTGAGGACACACCAAATCGGAAGAAACAGAAGGAAGCAGCAATAGAAAATGAAAGCGAGGACAGATCAAGTGGTGTGCAAGAAGCCGAGTCATCTCTGCACTGCAGCCCTCAGCCTATAGTGAAGCTGACAAGAATCGATGCTTCTCAGAAAGTTGAGGCTAATGTGGTTCTGTATCTCTGCACAATATGTGGGAGACAATTCAAGAATAAAATCATTCTTCAAATGCACCTGCTGATTCATGGTAAGAAGAGGCAATATGGTTGTTCTGAATGTGAAAAAAAATTTGTGTATAAAACATCACTTGAAGTACATAAAAGGACTCACACTGGGAAGCATTTAAATGTCTGTAATGAGTGTGGAATGAAATTCATCAAGATAAGTCATTTACAGAGGCATCAGAAAATTCACACTGGAGAGAAACCTTATATTTGTGATGAATGTGGGAAGCATTTCAGGGCCAAAGACAACCTAGTGCAGCACCAGAGGACTCATATCAGCAAGGTCACCAAACCATACAATTGTACTGAATGCGGGAAGAAGTTCAGTAGGAGAGATAACCTTTACCTTCACCAAAGAATTCACACTGGAGACAAGCCGTTTGTTTGTGCTCTGTGTGATAAAAGGTTCTTGTCGAGCACTCATCTTTATTCACACATAAGAAGTCACACTGGTGCAAAACCATACTGCTGTCCAGAATGTGGGAAAACCTTTTCTGGTGTAAGCAACCTGTATAGACACCAGATAACCCACAGAGATGAAAGAGCAAAGCGCTTCAATTGTAGCGTATGTGGGAAAGGCTTCAACAGGACTGATTACCTACGCAGACACGAGAGGATTCACTCTGGAGAGAAATTATTCCCTTGCCCCGAATGTGACAAGTCATTTGCACAGAAAAGTAATCTTGAATCGCACAGAAGAACTCACACTGGAGAGAAGCCCTTTCCTTGTCCTCAGTGCGGCAGGAGATTTTCACAGAAAACAAACCTGAAAACACACTATAAAGTTCATACTGGCGAAAGATTTAAGAAATATAAATAAGAAAACCGAGAAGAACCCAAACATATGAAACAGAGCAAGAAGGAACACAAACTGATTTTGACAAAAAACTCTGAGACCAGAACCCACATCTGCTAATAGTACTTCAGTCTTAAAATCCATTAACTGTTTCAGTGATGAGTAGAAGCATGTTATAAGAGTTCATCGCTCAAAAAAATAATGTGCAAAGAAACATAATCGAAAACGATTTTGGACTTCCTCACTTGAAGATATCGTGGGGAAAAACCCGTAAATAGCAATTTGTCTTCAAGTATTCTGTGACGTGTAATTTGCTGTCTTGGCTAAACCAGCTAAGTTGTGCTCAGACTGAGTAAACTAAAAAGCTTGTGCTATCAGCAGGACAGAACTCTCATTATAAGGTAAACGCTGCCTGAAAAAGCTGTGCTGAGAAATCAGCTCAATAATGCACATCCTTCAAAGACTTTGTGCTCCTGCGTCTTGGAACTGCCTTGATTTCTGTTGTCCTGTTCACAGTTTTAAAAAGGAAAGAAAACTTTGGAGGTTAACCCTAATCCCTCCAACGGGACTTGGAGTCTCTTTCTTTCAAAGTATATTTTAAAACTGATGGACTTTAGGGATGCATCCAGAATCCCCCAAAATGACACCGTGGTACCAGCATGAGCAGCATCACAGAACTTTAACTTGCAGTCATTGCCAAACTGGAATGCAGTAGTCCATGACTGATATTGGGGTGGACACATGAAAGCAGTATGACACAAAACTGATGGCTCAATAGTTGAGCACTTACGAAATAAAGTGCTTAAAGTGCACTTTTAAAACAGGTTCTTTTTATATACAGGCAGTATTTGGCTGGCTCGCTGCACTTGCTGGATGTAAATATGATTGTGCATCAAAGCCCCCTACACAAAGAAATGCTTTTCCTACTTTGTTGAAATTTTGATTTTTGGGCTCAATACATAACAAGAAGTTCATAAAAGAATTGTTTAGAATTTTAAATAATAAAATATGTTGATGTGACTAACATTTTTTACTTTTTGTTTTGTCCTAGAACACACAGTGGGGACTTAAGCCTGCAAAAGATTTCCACCCAAATTTTACATTTACATTTATTTGTTAAACAGACACTTTTCTCCAAAGCAACTTACAAAAGATGTCAACATAATTGGGTAAACATCAGTCTGGGGGACTGCCAGGGAACAAGTCTGACAGGACGAGGTAACAAAAATAATCATCACAAGTGAAGCGCTCAGAACAATAATACCAGCAAGATACACTTCCAAGGTTACAAAACATAACAGCTAATACCAGTTAGACAGAAATTCACCAGGCGAGAGTCTTCAGACACTTCTTACACATACTGCGGGAATCAGAATTTCAAATGGATGTGAGCAGCTCCTTCCACCAACTAGCAGTTACCTGTGAAAAGAACCTGGATTGAGATTTGATACCACTCAGAGGTGGCATCAACACTCGAACAGACCTGAATGGGCCTTACAAGAGCCTCCATTAGTGCACAAACAGTAGCCAGCTTGAGGTCATTTTGTAGAGCTCTGGCAGTGCTTGTCCTTTTCCTCCTCGCACACGGGAGCGAATATTGGTCCTGCTACTGGGCTGATGCCCTTCTACAGGCCGGTCCAGCTCTCTTCATGTTAAGGCTCATCTCCTGGTATCTGCTGTTCAGACTGTGCTGGGAGGGATAGCAAACCTTATAGCAGTGGCACATATGGATGTGCCATCCTGGAGGAATTGGACTACCTGAATTGGCTGCAGGTACAGCCTCATGCTACCAGTAGTGACGAGGACACTAGAAAAACTAGAGAAGAATGAGACAGGAAGGATAAGGCGAGAACAATTGTCTGTGGCCACCACTTGCAAAACCATTTCCTGTTGAGAGTTGTCTTGCTGTTGCTTGTCCAGTGTACCAGTTGTCCCTTTCATTTGTACCAAGGCAGGTGAAGCTGATTGCCATCACTTAAGCTTCCTAACTGGACAGATCGATATCCACGAGGCTTAATTGACTTGGTGTTAAGACTATGATGATTAAGTGTTCCCTTAATTTTTTTGAGCAAAATAAATATTTGATTAAAAATTTTAATTGCAATTAATTGAACAATTAAATTTTCATCAAAATTAACTTCATATAAATTGCAATTTATCATATTTCCTTCAAGCATTTTAATATGTTTCTATAAAGCAGAAATAACTCATTCATTTCTAATAAAAAAAAGTATTAATAATCACTTGCCTATGCATATTAAATTATTTTATTAATTTATTGAACAATTTTTTGTAACAGAAACAACGACCACCAAACACCACCCTGGGGTTTACGAAAACCAATACATATGCTTTGGACTATTGTGTTGCAAGACAAAATACCAAAGCACTAACAATTTACATAATTATATTTTAAAAAACTAGGGGTCTCCACCCCCTGCTCGCTTTGCTCGCCCACCCCCGGGTTTGGTTTACCGGATATACAATTTAAATAGATTTGTTATTTTCATATGCATTATTTTCACTTTTATTTTAAAACTTTTGTAAAAACAATACTGGTCCTTTATTTCCGGCCCCAGGCGTGGTTAAATCTCTTTCTCGCAGGACGTATAACGCTGTACATGTTGTGGGGGGGGGTGTGGGCCGCCGAATGCACGTTAAGGATCATCTGCTGTCTTTCTGCTGCTGCTGGCGAGCTGCGTGTTCTTTTTGTTACGCTGCATGTCGATCATTTAAAAGCCTGTACAGCAGCTGTCCTTTTGCCCCTTCATGTCTCTGCCGCTCGCGTTGTGAAGGGGGGGGCTGAACGCACGCAAAGGAGTTGCAGTCGGATCATCTGCTAGCTTGTTGCTGCTGGCGAGCTGCGTTTTCTGCTTGTCGCGCTTTCCGTCGATCATTTCAAAGCCTGTACAGCAGCTGTCCTTTTGCCACCTCGCGTCTCTGCAGCTCACGTTGTGAAAGGGGGGTGGAGGGGCTGAACGCACGCTAAGGAGAAGTGGTCGGATCGTCTGCAGGCTTCCTGCTGCTGGCAAGCTGTGTGTTCTGCTTGTGTTGCTTGTTGTTGTTTGAAGAGCTGGGAGCACATAATGTCTGTCTGCCAAAAGCATTCCAACAACTGCTTGGTTAGATGCCTGTGAACTTGTTGTAAATGTTGTCTCACTGCCTTGTCTCGTGTGACGTTAAACTGTCTCTCGCGGGACGTCACGAGAAGATCACATCTCGTCTCCCTAGTCTCCCTCCCAGGATTTTTTATTTTTATAATAGAGAGACAAACATCAAATCCTGGTTCAGCTTTTGTGCACAATCAGCACTGTTATAGCGCAGTTTGTGTTTCACTGCTGTTACTGGAGAGAAAAGTGGTTAATTAGATTAGGCTTTTAAATAGCAAAAGAATAGACTGAGAAACACTTCTAAATATTTAATTTGAGAAGATTATTTATATATTAAATTGTATATTGTCATATAATGCATCATTTATGAATTAGAAAGCAAGTCTAACTAACTTGACTTTTAGCCTAATTGGATGTAAGTATTAGCATGATTAATATGGACTGGTCATTGCCTACTTTTATTGGCTACAGTGTAATACAGGCCAATGTAGGTTATAAAGTAGGCTGCTGAAGGTAACATACAATTAATTAAACATTAACTACATACCATGAATGAGGGAAGTGTGAGTAAGATGTAAGGAATCGAGCGATTCTTCACTGTGTCGTCTTCTCTTTAGCTGCACCGTGCTGTTTCAGGTCAGATATCCCTCCATGGCAAGTGTATTTGTCACAAGGGATAGGGCTTATCCACTGACAGTACCTCAACATCCTGTCACATTTCAAAGGTGAACTTGCATTAGCAGACATCCTTTGTGTCGTGTCTTGATCTAGAACAGGGGTGGGCAGTGCCGGTCCTGGAGAGCCGCATTGGCTACAGGTTTTCATTCCAATCCAATTGCTTAATTAGAAACCCATCCTTGCCAGTCTCAGACCTTATTTAATTTTATGGCTTGTTAGTCTGCACAATGTAAACCTCTTAAGTCGTAGGTTTTTTTCCAAATGATTTGAAGCTTAAAACGGATAATTTTCAGTCTGTCACTTTTTTCAATTAAGAGTATTATTAAATCAAACCGTGCATGATGAACACACACAGATTCAATTGGAAAAGTGGTAGCTGGAGAACTGCTGGCTGCTTTGTCTTTTAAATCTTATTGCTAATAAGGAGCCATTAAAACACTGAATGCAGCAGTTTAAGATTGAAATAAGCAAGTAAGGGTGGAGAACTTTAACAAGCGAGACCACTAAAATGAAGCATCAAAATGTCACTTAAGCAATAAGAGCTTCATCAGCAGTAATTGACTTCTCATTAAGAAACTGGGCTGGAACATAAACCTCCAGCCATTGCGGCTCTCCAGGGCCGACATTGCCCACCCCTGATGTTAATGTTCCAATATACTAAGCCACGTGACTTGTTTTTTTTTTTATTTGTCAGTATATCAATTCAGCCTAATTGCAATAATCTTGTCAGTCTCACTCAGCAAGCAGTGCTTGTCCGTCTGCACTGTTAGCACATCACAAAAATGAAATTTGTTCACCTCATGAATAATTAATTTGATTTGTTCTCATGTTTTGCTCTGCACTTTGAAGAGCTAGTGTATATATAGAACAATGTGTAGGAAAATTTGGATCAAATCATATCCCTTAGTGATTCAATGCAATATGCCATCTTTATGTTACAAGGGATGAGTGGTGACTCTAGTTGTGTGTGTGTGAATGAAGGCAGCTACAGGAAACCAATGTAGTAACCAGAAAAGAGGAGTGGTGTGTGCAGACCTTGGCTGGTTAAACACCAGACGTGCCACTGCATTTTCAATCATCTGCAGTGGATTTTGACCAAATTTGACAAAACCAAAGCCTAGTTGTGATGCATACTCCATCAAATGCAGTCTAATCTTGTGGGTGTTGAATAGAGGAAATCTGGAAGGCGGAGAGACTTTGTCAGTGAAGAAGAACAGCTCGTCATCGACCATCACTCCAAGGTTGCTTGCAGACTTGGCAGCTCTTAGTGATAGTGAGCCGAGCTCAACAGAGACGGGGTACTGAATAAAAGATTGGGCTGGGATAGCAAAAAGGTCCATCTTTCCCAGGCCGAACTGGAGATGGTGTTTGTTCCTTCATCCAGGTTGCAATATCAGGCATCAATGATTATAGCTGATACTGTGTGATTCTGTTAGTATTTGGATGATACCTTTATTCAAAGTGGCTTACAGCATTTGAAATACAATTGGTTACATGTGGTCTGTTTTTTCTAATTGTAGCGCAGGCCTCAGGGTTTTTAACCACTACAACACATTGCCTTCCTGAATCTAGAAGCCTTCCCTTAAAATAACTTGGACAGCACTTGTGTTGACCAAATGCACAATCATGACAGTGTAGGCTGAAAGGACTCTAAACCAAGCGTGTCACACTGTAATATGAGTGTTAAAAAGAGCAAGACAAGACCAGCATCTCGGTTTCAATTGGACCCTGTGTATTCAGCAGGGGGCGCTAGCTCCCTTGTTGGAATGAGTTCCTTTGAAATTGCGGCATGTTACATAACCCGAATCTATATAGATATGATATTAAAAGGCGATACCCCTCTCTTAGTGATATGGCGGTAAGAAATCACTTAGGAGAAATAACTTAGCTTTCTTTAATGACGGCTTACGCTGCATAACAGACGAAGGAAGCCAATGGCAAGAACCCAGTTCGGGAGTGGGGGCCCGATGTGTAGAGTCTGATATTTTCATCATTGCGTTAGAAGAGTTTTCAGGATTGGATGACGTTATCACACATCAGTCCGTCGGCTTCAAAGGTGTGCCAGGCAATGTTCCAAGTCTTTATACTCTTTGTTCATGTGCAGGCCCCCACTTAGGTGAATCATGCCATTCCAAACGAGGCAGAGGATACAATTTCATGCTGAGTTTGACACACAGAAATGGTATACAATGGTCCTCAGTGTGACTGCCTATTTCGCAGTTTTCCCTAACTGTCTTGTCTTATAATGCTTGCCTAGCAGTTCTTACATGGTGAACTCCTGTGCTAAATCTGGCTCTGTGTCAACTGTTCATGCGAGTAGAAAAAGGCAGATTTATAAAATATATTTGCACAGAGCACAGTGACATATTAAACTTGTACATTTATTACACCCTGTGTCTGTGAGTATGTGTATGTGTGTGGAAAGCCCTCAAAGCTTGGTAATTTTCATTTCTAAATGTACATTTGGAATATGATATAATCCATCCTGACCTAGAAAGGACTAATAAGCTAGAAGAGTTCTTCTCAGCGTGAGTGTAGCAGACCGGGTGTATCTGTATATGTCTGACAGACCACCCTACTGATCTCACACCACACAATTTGTTGTTGTAAAGCATGGCAAACATCATGACTGCAGTTACTGGGTAGCATCATATTTAGGATGTCGGATTCCACAATGGCCTGGAACGTTAACATCATTTTAGAACTGCAGACACCTCTCTATTATAAAAGAAAATCCTTTGGGATGGAATGACTAGGAGACGATACGTGATCATGATGGGAGACAAAAGACCCGCGAGACGAAAGAGAATGGCCACGGAGCGTCTCGCGGGGATATGGAACATGAGATTCTTGCAAGACACGACGAGACAGTAGCTGCCCACCCGCCTCCCCCCCTTCACAAAGGGAGCAGCGTTATACGTCCTGCAAGAAAGAGATTTAACCACGCCAGGGGCCAGAAATAAAAGACAATTATTGTTTTTACAACGTCATGCAAGATAAGGCAGTGAGCCATCATTTAAAACAAGTCCACAGACATCTAACCAAGCAGTTGTTGGATTGCTTTTGGCAGACATGCATCCTGTGCTCCCAGCTCTTAAAACAACGACATGCGACAAGCAGAACAGGCAGCTAATGATCCGACGCTTAGCGTGCGTTCAGCCGACTGCACCCCCCACCGCGAGGAGTGTTATACGTCTTGCGAGAAAGAGATGTAACCATGCATGGGGCCAGAAATAAAGGACAAGTATTGTTTTTACAAAAGTTTTTAATGTAAAAGTGAAAATAGTGCATATGTAACAATTCCCATGAAAATAATCTCTTTAAATTGTAAATCCGTAGCACACAGATCATGTGCACTCAGCACATGTAAAGCGTATAAGGACAATACGTTCTAGATGAAACAACGCAAAGAAGAAAGAGCAGCGTGGAGAAAAATTTTAACAAGCGACAAGAAAGGTGATGTATATATTCCGCAAATAACATTAGACACCAAAGGAGATCGTGATATGCCATTCGTATTAAAATGTTTACAGTTTACCGTGAGAATAGCTTTTGCTATGACAATTAACAAATCACAGGGACAACCATTAGAAAAAGTTGGATTATTTATTAGAGAAACGGAAACAGTATTCACTCACGGGCGATTATACGTTGCGTTGTCACAATGTGTCTCCAAAAACGGATTCGAAATTCTATGCTATCTTGAAGAAAAGGTAATTCCAAATATTGTTTTTAATAAACCTTTAAAGTAAAAATGCAACTAATGAAATTGAAACAATTCCAAAGAAAAAAAAAGCTTTTAAAATTGTATATCTGATTAACCAAACAGCGGTCTGGTGGCGCAATGGGTAGAGCTGCTACCTCGCAGTTAGGAGATCTGGGTTTGCTTCCCGGGCCTTCCCTGCGTGGAGTTTGCATGTTCTCCCCGTGTCTGCGTGGCTTTCCTCCGGGTGCTTCTTCCCACAGTCCAAAGACATGCAGGTTGGGTGGAGTGGCGATTCTAAATTGTCCCTAGTGTGTGCTTGGTGTGTGTGTCTACGCCTGTACATACTCTTGGATTGTTACCCAAGATGATATGCTAACATTGACCAAACAATTTACATTTTTTTCAGTAAATGGAACAGGAGACAGCAAGATATTACACAGAACTACCGAGATCAAAACTTACAGGTAGAGCTCTCCATTACCACACTAAGTCATCTTTGTATAAGATAACAAGGTCCAGAACCTTAAGTTGCTTATTGACATGAAGACCCGAGAAAGAAAGACTCCCTTCACCTAGACACTGAAGGTGCCATTCATGCATTATCTAAACGGCTGAATCTAAAGTCCACTCCAAGGAAGCTCCTTCTCTGAAGCTGATGTTTTCTTTTGCTGCTAATCTTCAGTGAGCTTTCTTAAGACCATAATACATTTGACAGATAAGTTGAGGCCATTGAGTCAATCAAGCTTGTTGGGTTAGATAATACCTAAACTGTCCCATATCTTTTAGGTTGACAAGGTTGCCTCTTTAAGTACGTGACACGGTAGTTTATTCGCACAACTGTTTGTGGATTGCTGCAATTCACTACTAGCAGGTGAAGACCAGCTTGTGACATCAAGCAACTTCAGATGGTCCAAAATTATTGCATTCTACCAGTCAAGATGAATGCATGTTGCTCCTCTCTTCAGGTCGCTACATTGGCTTCCTGTAGCAGCACACATTAAGTTCAAATTCCTTGATGCTTACCTGAAGGGTAGTCAATGTGTCAGCGCATGCGTATAAGGAGACCTCCTTCTCGTCCATTCAGGTCTGCCAGTGAAGAGTGTCTGATGATGCCACCTCTGCATGGTATCAAATCTCAATCCAGATTCTCTTCATCTGTAGCTCCAAGTCAGTTCAACGAGCCTCCAACTGAATGGCTGACTCCCTCAATGTGTTTTAAGTTGCGATTGAAAACCCTACTGTTCTGTAAAAACCTGTCATATTGCTTAATGAATCCCTGGATGTCTGTCATATTGATAATTGCTCATTTTTTGTTATGATAGCTTTATAGCTCCTCACTTGTAACCTGTCCTGCTGCACTTGTTCCAAACAGTCCTTAGCCTGTTGTTACTCGATTATGTTGATCTCCCTTTAAGTCACATTAGATAAAAGCATCTGATGAACAAGTAAATGTAAATATAACATAACTAAGTTAACCTTCAGCTTAAGTGGATGCAAATATTAGCATGACAAGTTTGCACTGATTATTGCCTAGTTTTCTTGATTACAGTATATTACAGGCTAATGTAGGCTACAGTGGGTAACGTGCAATTAATTAAACAATAACAACATACCATGTCTGCTTGAGTGAAGTATAACGAATCATGTGATTCTACACTGTGTCTTCTGCTGTTTAGCTGGTTGTGCATGAGTAGCATCTCTCCATGGTTGACAGAAAAATTTGATGGCACTTACAGTGCATCCGGAAAGTATTCACAGCGCATCACTTTTTTCACATTTTATGTTACAGCTTTATTCCAAAATAGATTAAATTCATTTTTTCCTCAGAATTCTACACATAACACCCCATAATGACAACGTGAAAAACGTTTACTTAAGATTTTTGCAAATTTATTAAAAATAAAAAAACTGAGAAATCCCATGTCCATAAGTATTCACAGCCTTTGCTCAATACTTTGTCGATGCACCTTTGGCATCAATTCCAGCCTCAAGTCTTTTTGAATATGATGCCACAAGTTTGGCACACCTATCCTTGGCCAGTTTCACCCATTCCTCTTTGCAGCACCTTTCAAGCTCCATCAGGTTGGTGCACAGCCATTTTAAGATCTCTCCAGAGATGTTCAATCGGATTCAAGTCTGGGCTCTGGCTGGGCCACTCAAGGACATTCACAGAGTTGTCCTGAAGCCACTTCTTTGATATCTTGGCTGTGTGCTTAGGGTCGTTGTCCTGCTGAAAGATGAACCGTCGCCCCAGTCTGAGGTCAAGAGCGCTCTGGAGCAGGTTTTCATCCAGGATGTCTCTGTACATTGCTGCAGTCATCTTTCCCTTTATCCTGACTAGTCTCCCAGTCCCTGCCACTGAAAAACATCCCCACAGCATGATGGTGCCACCACCATGCTTCACTGTAGGGATGGTATTGGCCTGATAATGAGCGGTGCCCGATTTCCTCCAAACGTGACGCCTGGCAGTCACACCAAAGAGTTCAATCATTGTCTCATCAGACCAGAGAATTTTCTTTCTCATGGTCTGAGAGTCCTTCAGGTGCCTTTTGGCAAACTCCAGGCGGGCTGCCATGTGCCTTTTACTAAGAAGTGGCTTCCGTCTGGCCACTCTACCATACAGGCCTGATTGGTGGATTGCTGCAGAGATGGTTGTCCTTCTGGAAGGTTCTCCTCTCTCCACAGAGGACCTCTGGAGCTCTGACAGAGTGACCATCGGGTTCTTGGTCACCTCCCTGACTAAGGCCCTTCTCCCCCGATCGCTCAGTTTAGATGGCCAGCCAGCTCTAGGAAGAGTCCTGGTGGTTTTGAACTTCTTCCACTTACGGATGATGGAGGCCACTGTGCTCATTGGGACCTTCAAAGCAGCAGAAATTTTTCTGTAACCTTCCCCAGATTTGTGCCTCGAGACAATCCTGTCTCGGAGGTCTACAGACAATTCCTTTGACTTCATGCTTGGTTTGTGCTCTGACATAAACTGTCAACTGTGGGACCTTATATAGACAGGTGTGTGCCTTTCCAAATCATGTCCAGTCAACTGAATTTACCACAGGTGGACTCCAATGAAGCTGCAGAAACATCTCAAGGATGATCAGGGGAAACAGGATGCACCTGAGCTCAATTTTGAGCTTCACGGCAAAGGCTGTGAATACTTATGTACATGTGCTTTCTCAATTTTTTTATTTTTAATAAATTTGCAAAAACCACAAGTAAACTTTTTTCACGTTGTCATTATGGGGTGTTGTGTGTAGAATTCTGAGGAAAAAAATGAATTTAATCCATTTTGGAATAAGGCTGTAACATAACAAAATGTGGAAAAAGTGATGCGCTGTGAATACTTTCCGGATGCACTGTATATTCATCGCCCCACTGACGTTTTGTCCCCCACTCAGACCTATTCCTCGACAGTCTGTTGCACTTCATGGGTGGACTTGCATTAGCAGACATCGCTACCTGTAGTGTCTTGTTCCACTATACTGCATGATTTTTTTTCCCGTTAATGTAGCTTAATGGCAAGGGTGACGTTGACATGCAGTCTCGCTCAGTGTGCAGTGCTTGTCTGTCCGCAATGTTAGCATGATATGAAAATGAAATTAATTTACTCTGCTTATACAACCGGTTTGATTTTAATTGTTCTCATGTTATTCTCTGCACCTTGAAGAGCTAGTGTATATTTGAAATGGGATGAATTGCATGCCTTATTGGTTCTGTACAGGAGGCAGCACCTTTTTATGTTCCAGTATGGAATGATCGTGTATTGCAGGGGATGAGTGGCAACCCTATTGGTGTTTGTGTGTGGGGGTGAAGCTCATTATCAAGACACAACGATTGAGCGGCAGTGACCCGCTGCTGCTTTTAATAGACTTGATTAATTTACTGGTGCTTCATTAATAATGTGTGAAACACGGTACAATTAACCATATTAAATTAGCGCATTTAGGGGTTGCATTAAAGAACTGCAGAATTTTTTAGCTCTTTAATTGCACACTTTAACGGTGATTAATCAGCAACTTTAGCTCTTTACTGTTACATTTCTTTCATATCGTGGATGATATAGGGCAGGGGTGCCCAACTCCAGTCCTGGAGGGCTGCAGTGGCTGCAGGTTTTCATTCTCTTTTCTTAATTAGTGACCTGTTTTTGCTGCTCATTAACTTCTTTTGAATTCATTTTATTTGACTTGCTTTTGAAGACTTAGACCCCTCAATTGTTTCTTTTTCCTTAATTAGCAGCCAAACAATAATGAGATACAAAATGAGCCAAAACAGGACCAGCAAACTGTGACCATCATACAATATCTGAAAATAAAGAAAGGTGAAGGTCTCAGGAATGAAATGTCTGCTATTGCCCAATAAGAGGAGCAACAAGCCATGGAATTAAAGAACGGGTTTAATTAATGACAAGAATCAGAGCCTCATTAAGCAACTGGGTGGAGTGAAATTGGTTGGAGTTTGAGGCCCTGACTTAGTTGGTCTCCTGTTGGCTCACTCACTTCACATTTCACTTCTGTTTGGGTGTCATTTAAGGAAAGAAATGAAACAATTCAGAGGAATGATGAAGAAATTCAGGGAACATTTCTTAAAAACCAAGTCAATTAAAATTAATTCAAAAGAAGTTAATTAGCAGCAAAAACAGATCACGAATTAAGAAAAGGGTTAGCATGAAAACCTGCAGCCACTGCGGCCCTCAAGGACTGGAGTTGGGCACCCCTGATATTGGGTATCCGGTATGGGGACTTTGCCAGTTCTTTCTTACATGGCTCACAGGCTGAGGAGAGATATGCCAGGCAGAGAATCTCACGGTAGGAGTAGCACATTGTTGGTTAGTAAGTGACATTAACCAAGGTGATTTCAGCCTCTTTGCGTCCGAGTTATTCTCAGGGACCAAGAAATTCCAGCCTTCAGATTTGGGTTATATCTGGGAACCTTGCATATATTTCATTCCAAAGCTAGTGAGACCCTGTGTGGAGTACCACTTATGTGGATAAAGTCTGTGTGGGTGTGTGTGTTGAAACTTCAGGTGCAAGAGTATGTCAATCCAAAAATAATTATCTTGGTGAGTCCCTTGCACTTCACACACGATTAGGAATTGCAGGAGTGACAGATTCCATGTCAGCCTCACAAGTTTTCAGCACGTGTTTCAAATTTAAAAACCATCATGAGATTCTAGCATTTTGAGAGCCTGACATCACTTGGGCCTGTGCAAATTCTTTCCAGGTATGATGAGTTCAGCCACGATATTTGCCCGATCTTTTTCCATTCTGTCAAGGTTTGACAAACACAACCTATTGGACAGGCAAACAGAAGGCCCTTATTCCTTTTTTTCCTTGCAGCTGTATTATATGTGCAGTACTTTCAACTAAGCCTCACTGTTTGTCAACAGTCTCTCTCACACACACACACACACACATTCAGGAGTCCACCCTATGACTTCAAGCTTGTGCTGGGTCATAGACTGGTATGACTGAGTTGCTGGATGCCACAGTACATGACTGGTGGTCCCAGGAGCACAGCGACTACCCTGGACACATTAAGATTATGTAAATGAAGGCTACAACTGAAAATCATTACAGATGTTGTGTAGTCTGCTAACGGCTGTTCAACCAAGCATTTAACAGAGTGTCCAATCAGATGTTCCGTACATGTCTTTGTAATGTTGGCTAATGGGTGATTTATGTGACTTAAACTATTAACACCCAATACAGAGCTCACCTGTGGACTTTATAAGCCAGATGAGCCACCATAAGCGCTGTTTGCTAGTGGGTTTCTTTAAGTGGTCCTATCGTTCAATACACCTCTCTATTTAGTATTCTTAGTGTCTATTTAGTGTCATATCCTCAATTATCTGGGTGGCTGCCATTACTGGCTTAGTCGTCCTTTCTCCAAGACTAGTATTATGATAGACGAGATGACCAGGGTGAAATTAGGCTTTGGGAATAAAAACACAAACAACAGAAGAACATGGCTTTGATGATAGAAGCCACTTTCAGGAATCTCTAACCTACTTTAATTTCAGGGCCTCCAGCTGCCACTCAGGTCTGGTCTCAAGCCTGCTTA
This sequence comes from Erpetoichthys calabaricus, assembly GCF_900747795.2. Classification (NCBI taxonomy): domain Eukaryota; kingdom Metazoa; phylum Chordata; class Cladistia; order Polypteriformes; family Polypteridae; genus Erpetoichthys; species Erpetoichthys calabaricus. The sequence continues at coordinate 30,111,729 of NC_041405.2, read as the reverse complement.
CCCTCGGAAACGAACTAGAGTCCTCACTAAAACATTGCCTTCATAAACTTCCATTGATTGCAGTCATTTGTTGAGGATCAGTAAGACTAGGAGAAGAATAGAAGCAGATAAAACACACGCCAGGCTCCAAAATACTCAAGAAAATCCAATCCTCTTTAATAAAATCCCTGTGTGCGTCCAGTGTCCGTGTGTGTGTGTCTTCTGGTGAAGTGCGCATGCGTGGGGCACGGTGCGATGCTTCAAAGCAGATGCTTCAAAGGCCGCCTGACGTATCACACAAGACAGAGAGGGCGGGACCTATAAAATATCGCGTGGCTGATCCAATCGGATTTCGGTAAATGAGGTAAGACCTAAAACATAAAACACGAAAAATCCAATCGGGTACTGAGACGCGGAGACCAGCTTCCCCAAAGAGGTGGGATTAGTGTGTGTTGTTGTGCAAGTGTTCACTCTGAGGATGTCAGATTTGCAATGAAGAAGCTTCGCCCGGTAAAGTGTCAGTCGTTGAAGGGGTTTTCCTAAATATACGAATTTTCATGATATTACAATAGGATGACTTTTAAAAGTAGATTTATATTCGTGCACATAAAATCTGTTGCTGGGGAGACGCCACACATACAATAATCAGCTGCGCGCCAGCACGGATTAAAATACTTGCTGGAGAAACGCCACAATCACGATTGTCAGCTGCACGCCACACATTACATCAGTTGCTGGGGAGAATCTGCTGATTGCCCACTGTTGTGACGGAAAATTAAACGCATATTACGGACATCATAGCCAGTATTACTGTCAGAGAGAATTACAGGCAATTTACGGAAATACAAACCAGTATTACTGCGAGAGAAAATTAAAGGCACACAATACAGTGACGCATATTACAGCCACATACAAGCCAGTATTACTGTAAGAGAAAATATTATGGACGTACAAGCCTATATTACTGTGACTATCTACTAACAGCATGCCACCCAACAAAAAAGGATATCTTCTTCAGATATTGTGTATTACAGATTATTACAAAGTTTTACACTAAGGCAATATTAATTATATTTACTGTATTGTCATATACATTTCTATTTTATTTTTATTATTATTTTACTTTAGGCTTCTTGCAAAAATATTTTTGACAAAAAAAAAATTAAGACAAGAAACAGAATGAGGTCAAGGTCCCTTTCCATTTAATATAGACTGTTCCTACTAATGTTTATGCACTACTGTTCTAGCGCTCGTTATTGAAACGGGCTTAATGTCTAGTAAGAAATAAGTGAAGTCCACCACAAAATGTTATGTTTAAGCTGTAGAATACATTGGTGAGGCTTTATCTGGACTACTGTGTACAGCTTTGGTCTCCATATTACAAAATGATGCAGCTGCACTAGAGAAAGTCCAGAGAAGAGCGACTGACTTATGAGGAGAGATTGAAGGAACTGACCCAGGTAAGGCAAAATGAAGAGTAGCCTCCTTAGTGTTATTTCTTCAACAAGAAGAAACGTTATGTGTAACCAAAAACATCAGCATATCTACAGTAAGAAAAGTCTGTCTAGTGTCCACTGCTGGACTGGTGCAGATTTAGCACACATTCTTTTTGTGATATGTTTTCAGATGGTTACCAACACACATCCCAGTGTTGCAATCAGGACAGTAGAAGCTTGTTTCTTCTCGCACTTTTCTTGTATTTGTTCAGTTGCTTTCACATGAAAGGGTGGAATGTCAGTGGCTGACCCACCTGATGGATGCTGCCCCTTCTGTTATTGCAGGCTACCAAAGTGCAAGGCCTACTGACTTCCACATTTCCCCTGAAATGAACACTAACAATTGCTGCATTGTGAACAATGCTTAGGGGTCTAACCTCTTGCTTGTCGTTTTACTCGATAGCAGTTATTTTGCCCTTTTGTCATGCAGCTGCTGTCACACCATGTTGAAATGTGACCAAATTCACCAGGTATACCATGGCGGTTTGGTCGTGCAGTGCCTTATCATCTATCAGTTTGACTTTCTATGTCAACATCTGATGACCAATTCATATTAACATTCCTATCACTCGATTCGAGCAATAATTATTCAGTTTCGGTTTGTCTTAAAATTGCCTTTATGACTTCTTGTTTCTCATTGTGTTAATAGTTTGAAGCTCCACCCGATTCATGAATATTGATGAGTCAACTTAGAGCAGTAACACATGCAAAATATTCCTGATGTTTCACAGCATTATGCTATTTCATCCACTAGATGGCAGCAGAATAATGCCTTGAGTGCTATCAAGTTTAAAAATATAATGCAGATCATTACATGTCACTCCGACTCATAGTTATCTGTAATTGCAAAAAATTCTAAGCCTGAGTCACGTTTGGGGTTAATGCCAAAAAGGTTAAAAATGTACAACCTATGGACAACTCATACTTAAGAGCGGATTACCATAAAGCCTATTATATTAAATATTTTAATTAAATACAATGGTTCTTGCCTCGCTGTTCGCTTCCCGGGTCCTCCCTGCGTGGAGTTTGCATGTTCTCCCCATGTCTGTGTGGGTTTCATCCGGGTACTCTGGTTTCCTCCCACAGTCCAAAGACATGCAGGTTAGGTGCATTGGCGATTCTAAATTGGCCTTGGTGTGTGTGTGTGTGTGTGCGCCCTAAGGTGGGCTGGCGCCCTGCCCAGGGTTTGTTTCTACCTTGCGCCCAGTGTTGGCTGGGATTGGCTCCAGCAGACCCCTGTGACCCTATGTTCGGATTCAGCAGGTTGGAGAATGGTATGGTATGGTACAATGGTTCTTAAATACAAACACATGCACTACAGTACTTTGTGATGCTCATGAAAACATTGTGCAGCTTCAGCAGGTCATCAGGTCATCAGCTGAGAAGAGAGAATTTGGATCGTGTTGCTGTTAACACTGTCTTGAGTTTGCATATTTGTAATTGACATCATTTTTTCTCTTTATTTACGCTTGTAACCATGGCTCCAAAGTGTAAATCAGATGCAAGTTCAACGATCATGCTTGAAAATAAAGTGGAAATAATGAAATGGTCAGAAAGACGTGAAATGCCATCGGTCATTGGAAAAGGGTCAACAACCAGAACAATTTTAAAGGATACAGATTCTCTCCAGTACAGTAATACATGTAGCAATTTTTGTTATTACTGCATTATTATTATGTTTAAGATGTTTTAGTATATTTGGACTTATTTCGAAATGTTTTATATGCACAGAATGGTCAAATCTTCTTATATAATACGCTACCGTGGCTGTTCGTTTGTCTGTCCAGGATTTTAAATCACCTGTAGCTCGCAAACTGTTTGAACTATTGTCCTGAAATTTTGTACACATATACTATGTGACGTCTACTGTCCAATTTCGGGGTGATGATTGACCTCCAAGATTATTCCTCTTTTTATTTTTATTTTATTTTATTGTAGAATCAATTCTCAGAAGCGGCCAGCAGGACGACCATGTGGCGCTTGTGTACAGGCGCCGTTCTCATTCCCTACCACCTTCGCCATCACTACCCCTATTTCTTCATATCTTAAACCATTCTTGAGACAGATTGAGAAAAATTAAGGAAAACATACCAAATAATTGCAACACAAATACTGACAATCAGTTTTAATGTGAAAAGATGCTGACGAAAGAAGAGAAGAAGCGGGCCGCTAGGGTGGAGAAAAGAAGAGCTGCTCAGGAAGCAGCAAGCGCATCAACCTCTGAGCAAACGAATGGTAAACATACAGAGAAAGAGTCTGAAAACTAGGATTGGTCAAGTCAAGTGTATTCACTGCACGTTATCATGCAGTTCTCCATTACTGGTATATAATATATACCAAGACAAACATTTGAGTAACTGACGCTGGATAAGAACCGTATGTACCTTTTACGATTCCCTACAAATTTGACTTAGACATACTTGGAAACCCATCTCATTTGTAAGCTGAAGACTGTCTGCAATTTATCATAATGTTAAAATGAACTCAACTTAGTCATCATTATCAATTTTTTCTAATTTTCCGTGATGTACTCAGTGCAATTCTTTATCTATAAAGCGATTTCTTTTTGCAGTATGTGGCTTTTTTCTTTGTGCCTGGTGCCACTAGCCTGTTTCTGGGCTGATCAGGCAGCTCCCTGAACCCCGCAGTGCTCTTGTCATTCTTTTGCTCAATTCTCTGCAGGTGCAGCCTCAACTTTTCAGTTCAGTTGTGAGGTTTTTGAAGGGAAGAGTGGAGGGCCCCAAAGACACTGGGGTCTTATTGGAGCAGAACAGGAGACTTCGCCGGTAGCAGTATCTGGTAATGTTATAAAGCTGATTTAATCAAATGCTCAAAGGACCACATCCTATAAATGGCCACACTTCACAGCAGTCTGTAAATGACCGCTTTCATTTAAAATTTAAAACTGCATTAAATCGCAATACTGTGTTGACATCAAAGACTAAAATTAGAACTGTCACATCATACAATGCATTTAAATAAGTGTCTTATGATTTACTTATTCAGAATTGCCGTCTTCAGTTGTTCTCTTTTGGCCATATTCTCAGCGTCTCAGCATAGAGTTTAGAAAAAAATTGTGCTTGTTTCAGTTTAGTCATGGCTTATCTCCATCACATAATTTATGGGGTTTTCTTAATTTTCTAAAAAGTGTAACATCCATCCATTTTCCAACCCGCTGAATCCGAACACAGGGTCACGGGGGTCTGCTGGAGCCAATCCCAGCCAACACAGGGCACAAGGCAGGAACCAGTCCTGGGCAGGGTGCCAACCCACAGCAGAAAGTGTAACATAATCTGTTCATTTCAGATTTGTTACATGAACACTCAGAATTAAATTCTTATTTGCAGACATGTGGTTTCACAAAAATGATAGGTATGATGATAAGGGCAACACAGTGTAAACCGCTTTTGGAAATGCAACATGGCTGAAGACAGAACTATGAGACAAGAAGTACTGCAAGTAAATGAGTACTGCATTTGTGTGTGCTATTCACTCTTCCTGCCCGGGCCTGCCAGAAACTCATTTTGGCGAGTTTTATACTTCACAATTGTAAAATCACAAAAAAAGCAATTTTAGTGCCAGTTTTGCAAAACAAAATTGGCCACTTGCGGTGATTCTCAGCTTATGCTTTAGGCTTTGTCAGATTGACTTCCAGGTTTTCACTTTCCTCGTTCCTTGGTTTACAAGTTTTCCAATCCATCTCCTAGGGCCTCATGTGTAACACCTTGCATAGAATTCACACTAAAACATGGTGTACGAACAAAACTAGAAATGTGCATACGCACAAAAAAATTCAGATGCATAAAACTGCAAAGCTCTCCGCACTTTCCCTTTATAAAGTACTGAGCAGACGCCTGCAGCCCCACCACAACTCCTCCTAGAATTTTGCACATTTGAATATGCAAATCAATTTAAATAGCCCCTTCCATTCAGTGTTTTGTTAAAAGACAATGGCAAAAGCACGTGTAGGAAACAGACGAATTTCAGTGAATGTGAAATAGGAGGCAAAGAAAATGTACCATTTGATGGCTTAAGCAGTGGTATAAGCAATAAAAGGAAATTGATAGAGTGGCACAGTGTTGTGAATACACTCAACAGTTCAAGTTCAGAAAGTCGCACAGTGCTTAAAAGTGGTCTGATTTAACAGTTGACATTAAAAGGCGAGTGGCAGCTCACCGTCTTGAGTGTCAACACCACTGGAGGAGGTTGTGGAATTCCGGGGCTCACACAGTTTGAGCAGTGAGCTAGTATCTCACCCCAACATTAATGAGACACATTTTTGAATCACAGGTAATTTTCACATTAATAGAGTTGAAATGCTTTCTATTTACATAAGCAAATTCATTCTCTGAATAGCAACCTGCATGCAGCTGATTGCTCAGATTACGTTTGGAAAACTGGACGTTGCTGAGAAGTGCGCTTTGATGTTGGCTCATTCAACCATTCTTATCTATGTGGATGACACACGGATAATACCGTCCTATACAGCTGGCATGGTGTGAGTCAGTGATGACTGAGAAATATCTGATCGGTCAGCCAGTTCAGTTTTTACAGATTGATTACAATCAACTGAATTAAATTTGTAAATGATGTGCAATTAATTTCAGTGTATTTGGTAAAGCCCACGAACAGAACAGTACCACTGCTTTGGCTCTGGGTGTCACCCGTTTACCAAATCGAGCAGAAACGTGCATATATGCAAGTGCTGAGGCTACCATGAAAATGTGCGTAGTTTTACAGCAAATGTAGTTTTTCTACATCTCGATGTGAGCACGGAAACCAGCTTATGCAACATTTTTATGCATACACACCGTTTATACATGAGGCCCCTGGTCCTTTTAGACATTTGCCATTTGGCTTGGCAATTTTCACCTTGGCAGAGCAAAGACACACGAAGTTGTCTTCTTTCCCAAGACTTTTCTCCCCAATAAATATCAAGCAAAAATGGTAGCATTTACATCCTGCTCAGATTTTTAAATCTGTTTTTTGTGTCTGACACAGGGTACCAGAGTACACACCCTAATGGCAGTGGCAAACCACAGATAGGAGCGCAGGCGCACCTCAGTCACACCTCTGACACGCTCACTAATGTCAGGACCTGTAAATCTGCCAGTTGGCCTACAGTGGCATGAAGGCACATGTGAATAACCACACTTATGGATAAATTTGCCTTAAAATATGGCCTGATCTTCATGTAGGTAACAACAAATAACAAACACAGTTGTTTTTAACCCTTATAAACATGGAACTTTCAACATAACTAAAGATAGGGGTCTTTAGGGACCTGGCATATATTTATATTTGAATCAAGCCACAAATAACTAACTGTCCAAACATTTATTGTAAACTTTTCCCTGAACACTTCTTTCTAAACTAACTTTTAATACTTAAATTTAAGTTTTAATATTCATATATAATTACTAGAGATGCTCCAATCAATCAGCCACCGATCTAAATCTGCTGATATTCAGTAAAAGAGACTCAATTGGTAAAAAGGCCAATCACAAAAACCTGCTTTTCTGAGCTTTATGGTAGTTTAGTTGCAGTGCTCCTTAATGCAAGTTATTATGGTAATTGAGCAGCGAGCACAGAAAGACGACTGGAACATTAGTGATTACGTTAAAGAAAGTGGAGTAATAAACTGAGAAAAAGGAATCGGAGAAGTCATCCTGTGCAATTAGACAAACAGCAAGAAACGCTTCTTTAATGAATTCAGACCTTTATTTTGTCCTTTAAATTAAAACGGGTACCATTTGACTTTGGACCACCAGCCTATTTGGAAAAAGAAAAGATAAAGATGAATGTGAAATTACTGCTTAGTAAACAACAGGCTTGTTGGCTTTACAGAAAAAAATGCCTTTTACTTATTTACTTGTTAAAGCATGTTAGCTTTGTATCTTCTTGATAAACAACTTATGAACAGCAGATACAGTTGTGGCTTTTTAAAGATTTGTACGGTGTTTATTATTTTTGCTGTGTGTCATACAGTATAAGCTTTGGGAAGAAACAAGTGCTGCTTTATTAAAATTGTAATCCATATTTATAATTACATCTCAAGAATTACGAATGTCTAGCTGATGCACTGGAGAAAAAAAACACACCTGTATAAATATAGTAAATGTATACTTTAACAGTAAAAAAGCTGTAGTGCAATTCATGATTAAAACCTATAACCTATATATATATACATACTTGTATATATAACATATATATACATATATATACTGTATATAATTTTTTTGTTTGTTAGAGAAATGGTGAAAACTACTTTTTTAATAAGCCTTATTTCAGATAGGCACATTACAGGAAACAAAAAAATCAGCATTTTATTTTCTTTAATACCATATGTATTATGGATAAATATTTTTGTACATATTTTATTAGTATATATTTTAAGGAAATTTTATTTCTTTTAGTATTTTTAAGGTCACTGAACAAGAAGCCTACAGGATTTCATTTTGTTAATAAAAATGAACAGTTAACACCTATTAGTCCATAGTTTAATTTTAAAAATACACTTGTATTTTAGGACATAAGGCTTCTATACATCTGGTTATGTAGGAGCTTTGTCTAAAGTTTTTTAAAGGGCTAAAGAAAAAAATAGGAATCAGTATTGGAATCGGATGATCAAGTAACTTGGAATTGATGATTGGTATCGGCCTGGAAAAAAAACTGATTGGGGCATCCCTAAAAATTACAAAATTATAGTCTGCTATGGTTACATTTTTGTGATCATTACAGAATGGCTTCTGGCATATACGTTTTGTAGTCTAGTGATACTGGACATTTGTCTCACCGTTTGTGTTTTTTGCCCACTTTTGTTTCTGTAAGAAGCTGTCTCAGGTGATGAGACTTGTGGAGTTTCACTCTATACAGCTGCTATGGTGGCCTGCTTCCTTCACTTGCACCCTTCTCATTGGCTGATCTTTTTCCCCTTGGGGATTAATAAAGAGTATGTATATAAGAGTATGTATATATATATATATATATATATTTATAGCTATATATTTGTAGCTGGAGATCCACAAAGGGAGAAATGAATCACATATCATAAAGTAGTTTTTATTCCTGAGCTTTCAGCTCCTGCCAGGGACCTTCATCAGAGGATAATAATTAGACAAACAAGAATCAAAGGCAAATATAGCAAAATAAGGTGGGGGGGTAGGTTGAGTGTTGGGGGGGGGGGGCAGGTAATGAGGTGGGGCTTGGGAGGGGTATTGGTTGTAAAGTTTTATTTATTATGAGGATGTTCTTCTCAACCTACCTAACGCCCCAACATTCATGCTGTAATGCCATCAGAAGTGTCACTCTGCACTTCCTTATTCTGTTGTTCATCGTTGGTCTCCCTGCTGCTGACTCGTCATCTACCATCAACAACAGGGACTCTTTTAAGGGTTTCCTATGCTGACAAGCATCACAGGCATTTCTTTTCTTATCTCTCCAAACTCAAAAATGCCTAAATAATGAGCACCGTGATAGAAACACAGCTGTAATAACACATTCTGTGGTGTTTTTTTTTTTTGGTCCACTTTTGCTTCTGTAAGAAGTTGTTTCTGTGATGCTACTTGTGCTGTTTTACTCTGCACAGTTGTTTTCCCCCTTCATCTTCATCCTTCTCCTCATTTGTGCTCTGCCCCTCAACAATTTCCTCCCCACAACATTCATGATCTGATGGCATCAGTCGTATCCCTCTGCATTGCGTCTCTCATACTTGTTGTTTGCTATCAATGACAGGGCTTGTTGTGCTGATAAGCGCTCTGCATTTCCTTTCTTCTATCATACCAGTCTAAACTCGTAAATGCCTGTGTAAAAAATAACAAGATAGAAATGCACCTGTAATGTCCATATACAGATACAAAGAAATCCTGAAAAAGTATATTTGTTCAAGTTCTGTTTACAAACACAGCACTTAAAAATGCTCATGTAAAAAAATTGACACTTCACCGCATCTAGGGTTGTTAGCAACTTTACATTTTCAGCAAATTAGTAATCATAATAAAATAATTTTAAACTACTAAAGGTGTATGTTTGGTATTACAAGAGTTAGATAAAAATACACATTATTGCATTGTTCTTATAGATTTGAAATACATCATTGAAGCAGTCAAAGGTGTAGGTAGGAAAAAATAAGTGAACCCCTAAGTGGTGGGACCTACATTTCTGGGACTCTGAAGCTTGAGGTATTATGGGGGCCCCTTCACAAACAGCAATGATGTCTGGGTAATCGCTGTTATCTTCTTCAATGGGGATTTTCCATGACAGATCACCAAAAATTTTTTTTACAAGTACAATTACAATTGCTGTTCTCATACAGCTGTACATTTCCTACATGTCAGAGTCACTGGTGTGAATACAAATCTCCTATGCCTTATAGATTTCAAATTAATTAGGGAGATGATATATACATGCATGATATATTATACTGTAGAATGATGATCTCATGATAACCACATGAAATTTAACACACATTCACCCTATTACTTTTTCATAAATACTTGTAATACAGTACTAGCCCATAGCTATGTTATTGTAGCCTACCTTATGTTCCCCTCTTTATAAAAACAATAGGCTTAGGCTAATCAAACACTATTTCACCTTTTATTACACACCTTACTTTTTTAATATATAATTTATTTTTGATTAGGGGTAGTTAAAATATTATATACTTATGAACACTTTATGGAAAACCATACTTTTCTAGATCACCATCATGTGAGCCATCACTTTGAAAAGGCCATCAGAAAGCTGTTTTGATTCACCTTAGCATTGTGATGGTCTTTTCTACAACTCCCCTGTCTTGTTACTTATCATCTGCTTTTTGTATCAAAGACAATATTTTTATTAACCTTTAAATTTTACTGTTTTTTAATTGTAGAGAGGTAAAGTTGTTACTATTGTAATAGTATCATAGTATATACTTACTATATTTTAAGGTATTATTACATTATTTCTGTAAACAAAAGTTACCAAAATGTTGTCCTTTACAATAACCGCAAGCAATGAACTATACTTTCATTTTTTTCAATTATGGCTAGCCTAAGATAAACAGTTTTAATGAAAAATGTAATTTCTGTCATAGATGTTAATAGTGTATTAAATTATTTATAATTATTTTATATAAATATGTTTAGAATGAAAAATATTTATTTTTAATGGTTTTTAATTTACAGCCAGCCTACATGATACTTTAATAATCTTTTAATTTTTATTTTAACTATTATTTTGTAATGAATTACACTATATGAGTAACACTATTAGACAGGAGTCCCCATGGACTATGATGTTTGCTGAGGACATTGTGATCTGTAGCGAGAGTAGGGAACAGGTTGAGGAGACCCTGGACAGGTGGAGATATGAAGGGAGAGGAGAGGAATGAAGGTCAGTAGGAACAAGACAGAATACATGTGTGAGGGAGGTCAGTGGAATGGTGAGGATGCAGGAAGCAGAGTTGGTGAAGGTGGATGAGTTTAAATACTTGGGATCAACAGTACAGAGTAATGGGGATTGTGGAAGAGAAGTGAAGAAGAGAGTGCAGGCAGGATGGAATGGGTGGAGAAGAGGGTCAGGAGTGATTTGTGACAGACGGGTATCAGCAAGAGTGAAAGGGAAGGTCTACAGGACGTTAGTGAGATCAGCTATGTTATATGGGTTAGAGACAGTGGCACTGACCAGAAAGCAGGAGACAGAGCTGGAGGTAGCAGAGTTATAGATGTTAAGATTTGCATTGGGTGTGACGAGGATGGACAGGATTAGAAATGAGTACATTAGAGGGTCAGCTCAAGTTGGACAGTTGGGAGACAAAGTCAGAGAGGGGAGATTGTGTTGGTTTGGACATGTGCAGAGGAGAGATGCTGAGTATATTGGGAGAAGGATGCTAAGGATAAAGCTGCCAGTGAAGAGAAAAGACGAAGGCCAAAGAGAAGGTTTATGGATGTGGTGAGAGATCAAGATGTAGAGGACAGGAAAATACAGAAAAAGATGATCTGCCGCGACGACTCCTATCAGGAACAGCTGAAGGAAGAAGAAATGTGGTTATAATTATGAGCTGGACCATCAACAATCTGAAAAAATCCTACTGAGTAAGTAAAACATTTGCTAAAAGTGTCAGTTTCCACATCAATGAGTACATTAAAATCCCCCATCATCACTACACAATCATAATTTATAGCCAAATCAGATAAATGATTGCCAAATAAAGTTATGAACAATTAATGTGGTCCTGATGGTCTGTAGGTTGGCATTACAATTATGGTAAAATCTATTTTAGTATTTAAAATGAGTGCCTCAAAGGATATGAAGTCACCTAAATGTTTAGAAGCGATTTACATTTTATCACAATGAATTATTCCAGGGCTACCAAATTGACGTGTATCTCTGGATTTATGAAGGAATGTGTATCAAGCCAGGTTTCAGTGAGAAGACGCAAATCAAATTTTGTACTTAATATAATATCATTTACCAAAGTAGTTTTACTTCCAAGAAAGTGGATATTAAATAAGTAGCATTTAAAACTGCATAGTTCTTTCTGAACTGGTGATGTATTTTTTGTTTTAATTTGAATTAAGTTACAATACAGGTGCCCTGGTGGAGGATCTGGTTTTATCTCTTGGTCTATTTATACACCCTATTTTTTGGTTATCAAGTAATTTAAAGTTTGCATTATGACTAAATTTATTGGATGCCTCACAACAGGCATTATGGGTAACAGCTACAGGATAGTAACAGGTGGGATAAACAACAGCCTGTGATTTAAGATCACAAGACTGCGGTCTGGATGGTGCTCTAATCAGTCAGCCACACAGTTTTACTGCCATATTTTGGGGTAATACAAAAGATCCTGTCCAGTTCGGATGAAGAGCATCTCTCTTGAAAAATCCAGGCTTTTCCCAAAAACCATCCCAGTTGTTCACAAAGGCTATGCTTTTATTTGCACGCCAGGTTTCTAGCCAGCAGTGAAGGGGATGCAATTTGCTTTAAATCACATCCTTTCTATATAATCTCGGTAAGGTGCCAGATACAATTCAATTCTGATATTTTCTTTTTGCTTTGGTGCATAGGGAGATGAAGTTCCCCTTTAATACCTTAGATTGCTGTAAATAAATATCATTAGTGCCAAAATGTAGCAATAAAGTAGATACCTCATCATGAGCCAGAGGATCCAATTTAGCCTGAATGTCAGATACCTTCACCCCTAGAAGGCATTTAACATTAACTGCTGATTAAACATAGTTTGGAATTCTAACATTCTTTATATGGAATGATCAATTATGACCCCTTTATTCTTCTCAGAATCCACAGGCGTGCTGCAGAGTGCCCAGAATAGTGCCACCAAACTGGTGACCTGGGTGCCAAAGAACTAAATTTTGGCTTCTTAGACCGCCATCTCACTGTTCTGTTACTCACCCTGTGGCTGAATTGGTGCTGCTGATTTCGGCCTCACACTGACTACAGTGGGACCTGGAAAGCCAAAATCAGAAGTAGCCGAATTGCCTAAACACATTGAGTCATTTCAATTTTCTGTTTGCCTAATCGCTATCAAGTTCCTAACATGGTCCTCCAGTTTGTGTATTTTTCCTGACCAATTCTAAATTAACTAAGAATTTTTGGTAGGTGAAGCTGTCTGCACTATCAGCCAGAAAACCTGAATTGTATATGATGTAGGACACACAACATATAAACACACACTCAACGGGCAGGGAGCAGATGCAATTTACATTCAGCACCGAGTTCATCTTTATCCCTTTCTGTTCCCTTTTTGCTTTCTGCATTCAGCTGAATCATTAGGAGACCATTGGCTTTAAACTTTCACCACCCACTGGGTGATCAGCTTGTGCTGTTTGTTACTTCTTCTTGTCGGATGTCAGCATCACTCCAGATGAACTTTACTGACTGATTTGATTAGCTTTCGGCTATTCTTTTCAGACATTGTAAAACTCTATTTGTGTGTGTGAGATGCCACTTTCATTCTTCTGCTCGCTGCTCAACCCCACCAGATGTTGTGTAAAATTAGTAAAAGGCTTATTATTAAAATGTTTCTAACATCCCTAAGCTGTCTTCCTGGACATTTGTTTTTTTTTTACAATTTCCTGTCATAAGTTCAATGTAATTACTTGTCTAGAAAAATCTTGCTCTTTGTAGTTTTTGGAATTGTCTTCATGCCACGTGCTACCAGCCTGTTTCTGGCTGAGGCGTGGAGTAATTGGCCCTGCAGTGTTCTCTATATCCTTTACTGAGTGCACTTTCAAGTTGCTGAGCAGCACAAGCAGAATGAATATTTTAGACTGGGAAATGAATCAAAGTCAAAACACCAACGAAAGGGTCATCACCAAACAACACTGACCAAGAAGCCAAGCACCAAAAACAGGAACGTTAAGCAAGTTGGGAGACAGAACGGGAAAAGCTTCAAGACCAGAACAAGATTAGAAACACATAAAGTAAGGGTATTGTTTTAGTGTTTATTCATATCCTGGCTAGTGAGTAGAGTATTGTGTCTTTATTTAAAGCAGCATGTTGATGGTCAATGCGTCTTAGTGACACGCATCATACGCTTAACAGCCACAGAGCAGCATAGACATCCAAAGTTCCAAATTTGTGGTGCCCATGAGAAACAAAATGGTGACAAGATGACAATTAACCAAATAATGATAAAATTTAAATGATCATTAATAAATATTAATGTGTTTTGAAAATACATTTTAGGCAAATATGATTTTTATTCCCCATTTGAAAACAGCTGAAGGAAGCTTATAGGATCGGATGATTGTCTTATGGGCAGCACGGTGGCGCAGTGGTAGCGTTGCTGCCTCACAGTTAGGAGACCCGGGTTCACTTCCAGGGTCCTTCCTGTGTGGAGTTTGCATGTTCTCCCCTGGGTTTCCTCCCACAGTCCAAAGACATGCAGGTTAGGTGCATTGGCGATCCTAAATTGTCCCAAGTGTGTGGTTGGTGTGTGTGTACCCTGCAGTGGGCTGGCGACCTGCCTGGGGTTTCTTTCCTGTGTTGGCTGGGATTGGCTCCAGCAGACCCCCGTGACTCTGTAGTTAGGATATAGCGGGATGGATGGCTGATTGCCTTACAATGTTTTAATGGGTTATTTGATGATCATCTTTATTAACTCAGGCGAACTGGAGGCATTTTCCTAGGTACAAGGGTATCTTCAGTCTATCAGTGGATGAACTTCAAATTACATAATTTCTATGCTTGAATTGCCACCATTTTGTTTGACCTCACACTTGTTGTTTTTTTGTGTGTCAGAGAATTACTGATATTTATTTTTTGAATATCCAACTACCCTTTGTTTTGTAATGTTCTTTTTCTATTATTTTGGCTACCATTTTAGTTTGTTACTGCCACCGACATTTTATTAGCTCATTATTAGGATTGTGTCCTCAGCTGTGGTACCCAATGCTGTAGGTTTAAAAGGTGGCTGAAAGTTCACTTTCCTGTATGAACTGTGGATTCAAAACCCAAACAAACTTTTTCTAAATTACCGTTGCCTCACATCTCCACTCACTGGTGCCTCAGCCACTGTCTGTGTGCTCTTTGCATGTTCTCCTCATGTCCATCTCCAAGTTCTCTTCAGCTTCTTCTCAAAGACCTTCAGTTCCAACCTGACCCCTGACCAGTGAGTGACGTCCCCTTGTGATGGGTTTCCATCTGGGTTTGTATTTTCCTGCTCTGAGCCCACTGCCGCTGGTAGAGACTGCAATATCTTGAAAATCTGAAAATTGAAAAAGAAGGTCCAATAAAGGGATGGATTGGTGAAAAGCAAAGTGAAATAAATAAAAATGTATAAAGAGATAAGCAGGTTAGGAAATTGATGGATGGGTGGAGACATGAGTCTATACAATAAACCAATTTAAAGTAAAACTCTAAGGCCACCAGGTCTGCTCTAGGTGGTTGACTGCAGAAGTTCTCAGATTAGTTGATCTCCATTCGCTCTGCTGAGTGTTGAACGGACATCACAACGCAACAATCAGATGTGTTATCAGAAAAGGAGCATCTCATTTTGAGTGGAGAATTTAAACACTTTGTCATACAAATCAGAGGAGTGAATATGATCCCGTGTCATTTGTCAATCAACTGGTGATGTCTGACTTATTCAGTGAGATGATTATATTAAAAAGAGCAAAACATATAGAGAAAATACTGCAGAGTTAATGGAGAATAATAATACAGTACCATTAAAGTGAAAGATATGCTGTGTTATATAGTGCCTTTTGTGTTGAAATACAAACTACAGTTACTAATGAAAACTCACACTGTAGCTTCTCAGGCAGGTGCGATTCTCTCAGGGTCAAACGACAAGGCCGACATTGAAAATGAACCCGCGTTCAAATGGCAGAGCAATTAGGTGCCGGCAAGTTGAATTTGAGTGAAGAAGGAACCCAATGTTGGCTTATAAATCTCTGTAAAGAAAACCAAAGTGAACATTCAGATAATCCCCTCAGAGTGTCACTGTGTATCGGAGCAGGGGTCACTTCACTGGGGGGAGCTCAGGGCTCAGGGCTTCAGCTCAGGTCTCCTCTTTCTACTCCATCACCCTGGACATCGAGTCAGAACCTGCAGTCAGTGACCGTCCAGCACACAGTGGTCATCCACATCTGCACGGACATCTACAATAATATTTCTATCTAAATCTAAACATATTTATACAAACACTTTAAGAAAAAAGAAAGTCAATATGCGAATGAAGAACCTCCGACACTGGATATGTGTAAATGCTGCCCTCTTGTGGTCTCATAGGCAATTTAAATTGAAAAAATTCTTACATTTTTTAATCCTTTTTCCAGTCTCTTTAAACATTAAGGCTGTGTTGAATCCTCGGCACATCTAATTTCAGGCAACTCGTAATAATAATAATAATAATAATTCATTACATTTATATAGCGCTTTTCTCAGTACTCAAAGCGCTATCGTAGCCTCTGCCGTTTGCATTTCCATGTGCTGATTTTCTCTGAAAGAGCTTTACTGGGTTTTCTCTTGAAGAGATTTGACTGACAGGTGAGGGGGCACCAAGGTGGTTTGGAACATGAGAAGGACCTGTCGTGAGGCGTGGAGAGGTCGGTGGTGGTGACACACCTGGCAATGAGAGGTTATCGTCGTCATACAGCGCTGTATTTGAGCCACAGAGAAAAAAAGTTAAGGACATGGTGAAAAGGTGTATTTTGTGATTAAAGTGGAAATTTCGGCTTTAATCTCAAAACGTCCACCTTAACATCATAGTTTATCATTAAAGCAGATCGTCGTAAACGTCATCCCAGTTGTTAATCGCTACGAGCTTCTGGGGCAAACAGCAACAGATCACCACACAGGACACATTAAATGTTTGATATTCCAACTCGCTGCACATTTAGAATCTTTAGATTTCTACTTGATATCACTTTCATGATGAAATGCATTAAAGTATGTATGTTACATTTTACAGATAAATCGTTAATTTCGTTTAAATAATGAATACCGTTAATAATTACACACATTGGGGGTGACACGGTGGCTGTCTCTCAGGGAGTCACGTCGCTGGTATTCCCTGCTTGGAGTTTCCATGTTTTCCTGCTGGGTTTCCACAGTGGGCTCCAGTTTCCTTCCAAAGACATGCAGATTTGGTGACACTAAAATGACGTCAGTGTATGTGAGAGCTTGTATTCACCTTACGATGAGCTGAAGCCCAATCTAGGGATTGTTTCTGCCTTGTGTGCAATGCTTGCTGGAACGGGCACATCCCTGGATTGATGGATTTAATCATTAAACATCCTTTTCAGAGATATTGCTGTAAGGGGTCATCGGAATTTAATTGGTGTTCCAGGTAATTCACAACACAGCGAAGCCGAACCTGTTCTTACCTTGATGATATCTCGCACTGCCATCTACTGGATTCTTCCAGATTTACGTAAAGTACGCGTGCGAGAATAAACAGTAAAACGCTTGCGTAGAAGGAGCGTCCGCTGGAGCACGTGTCACGTCACGTGAAGTATAAACAGCCTTAGAGAGTCAAGGCTGGGGGGCTGTCAAGAGGCAGGGCTAGTTAAAGCCCATTGTGGCACTTCTTGTGTGATTTTGGGCTATACAAAAATAAATTGTACTAGCGCTACGCTGCATAATTATTTATTGATGAGTGAACACTTCCTGAAAGACACAGTTGTCCAAATGGGGTGGGTTTGAGGATACGACTGTGAGTGAAGGAAAAGATGGAACTCTGGAGAGAGCAACATACAATTGTCCGTAACTGAAAACTGGTTTTGGCAGATACATGCATATCGTTTTGAAAGTTTGGCCATGTACCTCATTAATTGTCATTGCAAAGGCCAATTTAACAGGACATTGTCTGCATGTAAAAGGCAAATTTGAATCTGATGGGGTCAGGGAAATCTGGGGAATTAGGACAGTTTGTGAGGTAGCAGCTGCGATAGAGTTACACTCCAGTACATTGCAGTGAATGCTGATAACAGGCAGGCGGGCAAGCCAACAAAAACACTACGCTCTTAGTATGGTATGAATCAGGTTATTGTAGACAAAGGTATTCCCTGTTCCTTAAGGATCATCTAAGAAGAAGCATGTTTGTCGTTGATGGGAATCGCTGTATGCAGCGTGTAAAACAGTTTGTGAGGGTGGACGCTGTCATGCGTATCCCATGGTCTTAGAGTTGGTGGGCGGGGCTCTGTGAGTTGGCGGGCGGGGCTCTGTCATGCGTATCCCATGGTCTTAGATTTGATGGGCGGGGCTCTGTGAGTTGGCGGGCGTGGCTCTGTCGTGCGTATCCCATGGTCTCTGTCTTGTATGCCATGGTCGGCTGCTTAGTGAATTATATATATGGATTTTATTGTACGTTCCAGGCATGTCCAACCTGAAGGGGACCTCAAGGAAGGCCAAGGATGGGTGGAAATGAGTCGGTGTCCCACTGGGGGATTTGCAGCAGGTGGCAGGAAAAAGAGAAGTATGGGTGTCATTGCTTAGACTGCTGCCCCAATGACCGAGACCAGATTCGCTGCAGAAAATCAAAGAGTGGGTGGATAATTTTATCACGGAAAATTTTAAGGATTTTTTCAGTCTGCAGTGATTAGATCAGATGTAGGCTGACGTAGTTTATTAACCACTGATATAGGACATGGTGCTCTAATGGCTAACACACACACACACATGTCAAACACATACTGGGACTAACGTAGAGTTAAGAAAGAAGAACAGGCAAATTCCTTAGTGTGAGGCAGTAGCGCAACCACTGCGCCAGTGTGCTGTCTTCTCAGCCCGGATGTCACATTTTAAAATGCTGATATCAGAATTAGGAAACTTAATTTCAATTTTTAAAACGCTGATCTCTTATTATTATCAAATTTCAAAGACATACAATATCAGAATTTTGATATCAAGATAGACGACTCAATTATGAAAAGGCTTTCCCGTTGACAACGCCAGCGGCAGATGACAGGCAGCCTGCTCCGCCTCCTCTAAATCCTATTGGATAGTTTTAGCAGCCTATCAGGTTCTAGTACTGGGCGGTTTAGTCCCTCCCCCTCTTCGCCCATTGGGTGCAGTCAGACTCAGTTGAAAATTAGTGGAAAACGGGCTCACCTGTGCGGGGGGCGTCGCCTTCGTCCTTTCACGCTGACCGGTCCGAAAAGACGCTAATGTTTTTGCTATGAATGTTAGTGGGTTTACAAATTTATTAAAGGTTAGTTGAGGAGAGAGGGCCGGGACCTGCTTACTTTCCTAATTTTTAAACCTAAGCCAGAAGCAGGAAGATTTCGGGTCACGTCTGCAACGCGAAACAGGTAATTGCTGTTATTATTTTGTATTATTTTGTATTATTACAGCAAATGAGTCAGATGGAATTCTGCATCATCGCCTGTACTACTGTGGTTGTTGAAGCCAATAGAAAGCGCTCATCCGAACGAGCCATCAGCAGGGAAGATCAGGTGATAGGTGACAGACCACGATTAGCTGCAAATGAGCATAAAAATGTAAAACTGGAACAAGTGGACAAATGTCGAGTCTTCTGACTGGCACGTATTGTTTCAGTTACTTGGACGTGTGTGATGTGCATGACAGGCATGTCGTTTAGGTTTGAAGTGAGGTATCAGCGTACCCATTGTGTTAGTAAGGAAGGCTTATTTTTGGTAACGAAGCCGAGGTCTTAAATTCTGAGTTATAATCGTGATGCCACTGCCCAAAATACAGGTGTGTGTCAGTGGACAGGTCGAGCTGTTAGGTCTCGAGTTGTGTTTTTGAAGTGATCTTTCCAGATTCCAGTAACCCTGCTCTATTGTACGAGACACTTAAGATGGGTTTCTACTCACATTTCCCAATATGACATACGAGGACAGAGGCCGAGTTCACTAACTGCCTTAAAAACTGTAGTGTTACAAGGTAGTAATCCAATCGACATGCGACATCTCCCGTTTTGAGGTCCCACACCGAAGGGGAGGTCAGTCACCACGAACTGGAACTCCTCAATTGAGCTCACCGCTCGTCTTTAGATTTGTGAAGCACACCACCAAGTTACGGGAGAACACACGGTGTGTTCGAGTTAAGACCCCATGAGCTCTGCATGCTTCCTTCGAGATGCCCTGGACTTATCTCTGTTCAAGTTGCTTCGCCGCTTTAGGAACCTTAAATAACGGGACTGCTTAGGATGCTAATATGTCTAAGTGACTGTTTCATTTGAATGTGCCTCATGGATGGGAAACAATGTTTATAATGTCGCACGTTCATGATCAACCGCTATTGACATAAATAACAATTTTATAGCCCCCTTTTCATGCTCTAGTGCCTTTGTTGTCCTGTACCAGAGCGTATTAAATGTGATTTGCCTGATTTTGCAGCAGCAGTTACAACATTAATTGTGCTGTACTGTTAGGTTTTCCGGGCCAGTGTCTCGTGACAGCAGCGCGCACTCACACTTCGGTGTGTCGGTTGTGCGAGTTTTCATTAACGGTCACCGAGGTGCCTTCTCGCACTGCGGGATGAGGTGCAGTAGAGACCCCCAAATGGCACAGGACGCTCATTACAGTACCCAGAGTGTATTAACGCGCTAGGGCAGTTGTCGTTATTAACACGTAACGTTTTATCTCGTTCTTCTTCTGAACGTAAACAGCATTACACCACAATACGTAACGTTTTCCAGTTAAACCGGACACAAGACAAAAGCAAAAAAATAAAGAGGGTTGCAGAAGCCCTCCGTAATGTTTCCTTTCCCAGACCAATGCTCATCTAAAACGTTTGTGCTGTTACTTATTTTTTTTTAACGCCTGTATCATGAAAAGAGAATTGGGTTCAAATATTGCAGCATGTTGGGGGTACGGAAGGAGGAAAGCGGTAAGAGACTTCAGGACAGCAAGAAAATAACATTTAGCTAAGGACTAATAAGAAGAGGCATGTTTTGTTATTGAGGGGGAATTAGGGTGTACGAATAATAGATTTTAAAATATCTGTTGTTAATTGATTTCATTTCAAAAAGTAACTGTGCAATAAAACAGGTACAGTTTGTACACCAAATAATTTTAAAATTAATCTAGAAGAACAAACAGAAAATTTAAAATGTAAAATACAGAGATGAAAGGAAACCCAGCAAAACATGAACAAAAATTCAACCCCCACTCAAGAGAAAGGAAGGATAGCCCCCCCCCCCCCCATATTTTCCCCTACACAATATGTATGCTTATTCAAAGATTTTTTTAAATGAAGTGCTACCATGTTTTAAAGAAGTTTTGGACAAACCTTGTAGTCCAATAATATACAACAGGGGTAGGCAACGTCGGTCCTGGAGAGCCGCAGTATGTGCAGGTTTTTGTTCCAACCCAGTTCCTTAACAAGAACTCAATTATTGCTGATGAAGCACATATTGCTTAAGTGACATTTTGATGCTTCATTTTAGTGGTCTCGCTTGTTAAGGTTCTCCAACCTTAATTGCTTATTTCAATCGTAAACTGCTGCATTCAGTGTTTTAATTGCTCCTTATTAGCAATAAGATCAATAAGATGTAAAAGACAAAGCAGCCAGCAGTTCTCCAGCTAGCTTTTTTCCAATTACATCTGTGTGTGTTCATCATGCACTGTTTGATTTAATAAAACACTTAATAGAAAAATGTGACAGACTGAAAATGATCTGTTTTAGGCTTCAAATCATTTGGATGATATCCTTGGAAAGGAAAAAAATCTACGATATAAAAGCCTTACATTGCACAGACTAACAAGCCATAAAATTAAATAAGGTCTGAGATTGGCAATGATTGGTTTCTAATTAAGCAATTGGGTTGGAATGAAAACCTGTAGCCACTGCGGCTCACCAGGACCGACACTGCCTACCCCTGTTTTACATCTTATTGCTAATAAGGAGCAATTAAAACACTGAATGCAGCAGTTTAAGATTGAAATAAGCAATTAAGGTTGGAGAACCTTAACAAGCGAGACCACTAAAATGAAGCATTAAAATGTCACTTAAGCAATATGTGCTTCATCAGCAATAATTGAGTTCTCATTAAGGAACTGGGTTGGAACAAAAACCTACACATACTGTGGCACTCCAGGACCGACGTTGCCTACCCCTGATATACAACATCAGTTTCTCAGTTATTCAAGTGGGTGGGTTGGGGGTCTACCAGTTAAGCAAGATAACTGTACATGCTAGTAGTGTAGTATAGGCTGGTACGATCCATTTGTCCCCTCTGCTGTAAGCCCACCTTTGAGTCCTCCAAATACAGCGGATGATGGGTTAGGAAGGACGGAGACCCCAGTGCTGTCTGGTAAACATTCACAGAGTTTTGGTCCACAAGGGTGTTTAATTTAACACATTCCCAAAATTTTTATTGTGTAGACTTTACTAGTGGGCCTCAAATTCCACACACTTTAGCACTTTTATCAGGTATTGTACTTTAGCACTTCTCACTTCACTTGTACGTCTATAACCTCAGTCAAATCAACGTAATAAAATAACAAGCAGGAGTCGTATTGCACATTTAATAATGTATTATTGATAACCAGTAAGGGTGTACTGCACAATAACTTGAGCATTCCTAGTTTTCATCCTCTTTCTCTGTACGTTTACCATTCGTTTGCTCAGAGGTTGATCAGTTCTTCTGTTCTCCACCCTAGTGGCCCGCTTCTTCTCTTCTTTCATTGGCAACTTTTTCATGTTAAAACTGACTAAGTCAGTGTTTGTATTGTAATTACTTAGTACGCTTTCCTTAATTTTCCACTTAAGCTGGCACTTAAGTCTTCAATCTGCCTCAAGAATGATTTAAGATATGAAGAAGTAGGGGAAGTGATGGCGAAGGTGGTAGGGATGAGGGTTCAGTTCAATAAGGGCGCGCACAAAAAGGCGACCTTCAAAAGGGCGACCTCAATTGGGCGCGGAGAATAAAAGCGCACATAAATAAAAGCGACCTTCAAAAGGGCGACCTCAATTGAGCGCCGAATAAATTAAATTATTTGTCCTTGAATATGCTAATAGACCGCATCTCGAATATCTACGTGGCATTGCACATAATCTACAGCTTCAAGTGTAACTTGCTTTCACCTTTTTATACATTCAGTCATTGCCTTAATCTAATTTTCTGTAATTTTGAAAACAACGAAATATAGAGAGCTTTAGAAATAGTTCGTTAGAAGTTCATGCATTAATTAATTGGATGTTTTAATATTCTTGCTTTCACCTTTTTATACGTTCAATCATTGCCTTTATCTAATAAATTTTCTGCAATAATTTTGTTGCGTTTGCCTTTATTCGCTGCGCCCAATTGACGTCACCCTTTTGAAGCACTCCTTTATTTACGCGCGCCTTTATTCGGCGCTCAATTGTGGTCGCCCTTTGGAAGGTCGCTTTTATTTATGTGCGCTTTTATTCGCCGCGCCATTTTGAAGGTCGCCTTTATGTGCGCGCCCTTATTGACGGATACCCTGCTGAGAATGGCGCCCATACACATGTGCCACAAGGTCGCCCTCCTGGCCGCTGCTGAGAGTTGAAACTACAATAAAATAACATAAAAATAAAAAGAGGAATAACCTCGGAGGTCAATCATCATCCCGAAAGCAGATAGTAGACGTCACATAGTATACGTGTACCAAATTTCAGGTCAATAATTCGAACTGTTTGCAAGCTACAGGTGATTTAAAATCCTGGGCAGACAAACGGACAGCCACGGGGGCATATTATATAAAAAGATATTCATAAAAATATTATGGAAGCAAAGTATAATGTGAATGTTGGCAAACCATAACCATACGACCTGATAAATAAATGTGAGATGTGTAGTTTCAGGCAACACACAAATGTCTCTGGTCAATTCATTGTTTCTAGTCAGCGCTTTTCAGGATGGACAGAAAGGCAAAGAAGGGGGAGAAATGCTAAAGTACAATACCCGATAAACAGTGGAAGTCTGTGGGATTTGAGGCCTTCTGGTAAAGTCTACACAATAAAGAGAACAAAAGAGTCACAGAGGACAGCGACAGACAGTCCTCCTCCATAGAAATCCTTTTTAAATAAAGTACAACACAGAGATTCTATGTAAAGGTGGTATAAGACTGAGAGCAGAAGCATCCATTCATCATGAGGAACATATTCTTTAAATGCAGCGTATGGGGCAGCACTGGGGGTGAAACTAAAAAGGGGCATCATGTTTGGAAAAAGGTCATCTAGGTAGACAATCAGGACAAAGGGAATGCAATTCTAAATAAAGACACAGGCAGACAAGGGAGGAAAATATTACAGGTGTAAAGTAACAGCAATACTTAATTTGAATTCAGATTTATTTTTTAATTAAAAAGGGAGCTAATACAAATTTGCATTATGAGGCCCCAGAATTTGAGATGTCAAACCGTTTTCAGCAACTTGTGGAACTGCAGAGTGACTCTGAAAATTCTGAGGTGGTAGGCCGCTAAGTGGTGGGCTTAGTCTGTAGAGGTGTTGAAATGCAGGTTTCCTCCGGGAGCAGACACTGTTGTCCGGTGTATTGTCTTCTGGGTCCACAGGTGGGGGAATTCCCCAAAAGGGTGGATAGGCTCTTGGCCAGAGTGGGGATAAATCTAGATGCCATTGTCCATGTTGGAACAAATGACATGATTGAAGGTAGGTTATCTGTTCTGCATTCAGATGTAGAATTCACAAGGTGGACTTCTCTGAAGGTCTTCCTGGGCTGCCCAGCCATCCAGGTAACACCTTGGAGTAGGATAGACAGGTGTAGGTTTATGGGACATTGGGACTCTTTCTGGAAAAGATGGCACCTGTCCCACTGTCATGGCTTACATTTGGACAGAAGGGGTATCGATATTTTGAAGAAGGATAAGAGTAGGATAATCAAGGATTAGGGGCCAGGGAAAGCCACCACATTGACAAATAAATGTAAGGGCAGTGATGCAGCTGTTTTGAACATTTACAAAGACACCAGTACTTCCCTGTCTTCATGTCAAATGTGACCACCGTCCACACCAAATAACTCCAGGCTTCCTTATATTCCTGTAAATACTGAGAAGAATAGCCATACTTCTTGTAGAAAACAGGGTACACTGTACCTGCTCTTTTCCTGGATGCTGCAATATTTAACTCAATACACTCATTTCTTCTGGTCCTAGAAATGAGTCCTTCCTTCAAAGCATACTCTATAGCCTCAACATAAGCATTTGCAAAGGGAACTTGAGGCAACTTGACACCAGGTTGCCCACTTGGCTTTGCTAGAGCCATGAAATCTTTGCAGTCTGCCACTTCACCGGCAAATTATCTGTGAGGATGATGAATTGGAACCCTGACACCTTTGTTTGGTTTTGAAGTGAAAAAGATAGCATTTGCTACATCAACGCAAAATATGGGTTCATTTCAGTTGGAATAATAATGTCTTTCATGTCTTCTGGCGTTTATAGAAGTAGCAAATGAGGAATGGCAAGAATTGTAAATTAAAAGTCCTTCCGATGGGGTTTTAATTGAAGTGTCCTCATTATTACCTCGCATCTTCGTTTGGTCACGTAAAAGCACTTTTGTTTGGCCTATTAAAATGATTGATACCAGAATATTAAGAACTTGTCAAACTGCGATATGAACTTTGCATATGCTATTATTTTTAAATTAGGGGCACTGGTCCGTGAGAGTCAAAAATAACAGTACGGTACACTAAAGCGCTAACCCCCTCTATGACTTTGGCTTCAGTTGTTCCCCTTCTAAGTGTTAGTTCAGCAGGGGGCGTTTCTATGTCAAAGTTTAATTGGATGCTGGAGCAGAAAGGGGTGTTTCTGTACGTCTATCTGCTAAGCCTATTGGAGATTCGAGTAACGGGCGTTTCTTTCCGTCCGCTTCTAAATTCTATTGGATATTGGAAGTAGTACTAGGGTGTTGTACTGTGTTAGTCATAATGAATGCAGTGAAAAGTCAAGCAAAATGACACCTTTTATTGGCTAACTAAAAAGATTACAATATGCCGGCTTTGGAGGCAACTTACATCTTGCCTGAAGATGGGGCCTGAGTTGCCTCAAAAGCTTGCATATTGTAATCTTTTTAGTTAGCCAATAAAAGGTGTCATTTTGCTTGACTTCACGCTATATTGGATATTGGACTAATGGGCGTTTCTTTCCGTCCGCTTCTAAATTCTATTGGATATTGGATTAATGGGCGTTTCTTTCCGTCCGCTTCTAAATTCTATTGGATATTGGATTAATGGGCGTTTCTTTCCGTCCGCTTCTAAATACTATTGGATATTGGACTAATGGACGTTTCTGCTCCGCCTCTTTTGGCTGTCAGTAAACCGCTGACTACGCCACCTCCCACTTGCCTTTAGCGACAGAAAAAAAAGGCGAAAAAGAGCGAAACGCTAGGATTTGAACAGATGTTTCAATCGGGCGGCTGTTGATATTCGTTTTACAAAAACATATTGTAATGAGTAAGTTAACAAGGAGGACCTAATTGAGAAGTATCGAGCTGGATGTTATGTTTTGTTAATTAATCAAATTGAAGAGAAGAACAAGAAACTTGACAAACGAGAGGAGAACACTCCGTCCACCAAGCGCGTTTGTTTAGCTAATAGCTCGTTTTCCAGTATTTATCTTTAATTGTTTTATGTAGATATAATTTTGTATCTAATATTGTATATTCCCTCTTGCTTTTTCTGAATTCATGTACAGTAATGCTATTTGAGCTTGGGAAAGGCGATATATAATTAAAACATGCTATTATAATTATTATGTTTTTGTAGTTCTTACCAACCTTTACAAATGCATAATGCTCAGTTTTCTTATTATGACTGACTATTAAAACAAAGTATTGGTTTCTGTTTCAGGTCATATATTCTTCTGATAGTAGGAGGGAGATTCGAACCCACTGCCTGTTTGATTTTGGCTGGTGGGTCTGAAGGTGTTTATCCTAAAGAGCTACTCTTTGAGCCCTTTTCACCTCGGAGTTTCAGCACTTTTAGCAACTCGTTTCTCCTTACACACTTCAAATAAAAGAGTGTCTTTCTTCTGGGTCCTCCTCGGCTCGGTCTCGATCGCGAGGCCGACTCGGTTTTGGGGTCGTTTGCTTGTTTCGCTACGCCACCACGGGGGTCCCCTTTAGAAGAATGGTATAGAAATCATTTATACCGTTAACTCGTTGATGGCCTCAGCAAATAAAGAGGCTGCTCTTTATTGTAATGGCTCCATTGATTTTGGGGCAGACGCGAACCCGCACTCTTCTACCTTGCACGAGTAGTCCACCCGGTTGAGCTACCGAGTCTCACTAGCGCGTACGCCGACCAGACGCATTTAATGTTCGCGACAGGTCTGCGGACCCCATAAATAAACGGGTTGCCCCCTTATCACGGCTGGAGAGAACAGTGCTCGAACCCTGCACCTCCGCTTTTTAGCGGGAGGATTGAATCGGCTCGTCTATCCTGGTGAGCTAATCCTCTGGCTGGAAGTCATCAGAAATCTCTTCTATCATTGACAGAATGGAGCGCGCTGCAAATAAACGGACAGTTTGCACGTTATGTGAGGTGAATCCTGGACTTAAGCTCACGGCCTCCTTCGGCTCGGGTCTGCCCCTTTTTGACCGGGGTGGTAGGTCTGTTTGAACCGCTTGGCCGGCTCGGCTCGCTCTCTTTTCACGATGTCGCACTGCCGGCCCCTTTAGCGGCGTAACCTATAAATTATTTTTATCGCCAACCCCTTCAAATAAAGAGACACACCTTCTATTTTAACACCTCTCTACTCGGGTTGGGATTGGACCTTGCATATCTCGTGCACAGGAGGGTTATATCAGCGGTCTTCATGGCTGAGCTACCGCAGCTGACACACCGCCCTGGCGGCCAGTCATGCTTTATATATACCAGCGACAGGTCAGCGGATCCCTTAAATAAAGTGGTCTTTTACTACAGACACCTATGACAGGCCAGTAATGTAGCGGCTGGGTTGGATAGGCCCGTTTATCGAGGTGCGCTAATCCTCTGCTGTGAAGTCTTTAATATAATTGGAAGATGATGTGCACTGCATGTAAACCGGCAATTAAGAAATAATTTGAAGTAAACCCTATATGGTGGGTATGAACCCGGTGCTTCCCTTTTAAAAGGGGCGCTTATCCTCCTGAGCTACTCACCCAGCACTTCTTAAGCTCAACGTCTCCCAAGTGATATGCGACACCGGACGACTCAAAAGTGGGCTCAGTAGGCGACGTGGTCGTGCTGGGGACGAAATCTGTTCATGTAAACCGAATAGCAACAGCAGACCGAGGTAAACATTTTCCATGGTGGTCTGGGGTTCACAAAAAACAACAAGCAGGCTGAGGGCTGAATGGAGATAAAACCAAAAGTTCTGACTATCAAACGACCATCCAGATTGTGGCGAGCAAACACGTCGTATGAAGTTGACGTCCAGAAACTAGAAATGCCAACAGGAGATGTGCCACTAGCTGGCACCACAGTTACAATGACAGGCACGTGTCTTATTGTACTGCAGTCACACAAATGTACACCAGCAGCAGTCACTTCTATATTATGGGCACAAGAAGATGGGCAGAAATCGCACTGGTAGGTCATCCACTCATAATAAACATAAATAATTCCGTTCCGTCTTCATCAGACATCACACAGATTCAAAGCCAAGGGCCCGTAGGCTGTTAATTCTGGAAATCCATTTTAAATCTGCACTTGGCACCCCAGCCATTTTCACGTCCATTGTTCTGCTGTCTAATAAGACGGGGATTTTATGAAGGGAAATTTGACCAAACCACGAAAAATGCAGATAAATTTCAAGATTAGAGAAGAGGAAAATGAAAGTAAATTAAAACTGCGAGTGAGACCTGAAGAGACGATGTTTTGTGGTGAACCACGTGATTATTCACTCAGTAATGCAGCGCTCTTCTTCTGCAGAAAAGTCACAACGCGTCACGAGTGCAGGCACAATATTTGAACTGGGGGTCACTGGGGGGTCTTTTAAGTCTCACTCATTAAGTTTATTCATTTTTGTCTTTTACAGAATGGATGCGAATATGAAGCTCAGCAGGTATGGCTGATATAAGATGGTGCTAATTTTCTGTGTCTGTGTGTCTTCATGTTAAACATGTTACCTTCATGACCATGAGATGCAGATCCTTGTGAGCTCTGACGGTCCTCCATGGTGCTCCTTGCATGGTGATGCTCAGTTAGCCCTGATGTCTCCGTGTGTTCACACTGTGATCCTGACCATGGATTGTTTCTGCCTTAAGCCTGATGGTTCCTGGGATTGGCTCCATCTGCCCCACAACTCGGTCCTGGATGAGCAGGTTAAGAAAATGGATGGATGCTTGTTCTGTGCGTTTAAAGCTGGTAGTTAAGGAAAACGACTGGTGACCCCTGGTGGTCTCTTTGAAAATTGTCAGTTAAATCTTTCCCATGAAGTTCTCCAAATAATCCTAATCTATCTATCTATCTATCTATCTATCTATCTATCTAATAAACTCTAGCTGTGGACCTCCAGAGCTTCACTCCATTGCTTTAGATTATACATCAGTGATAACACACTATGGTTAAGATTAGGGCTGTGGGTGGGGAGTTATCTGAAGTAAACCAGGTGACAAAAACCTGCAATCCAATTGGCTGTCCAGCGGATCTGCAGAGGAACCCATCTCAATAATCCACCGTCATTAATGGCTGGATTCTTCTCTGCAGGCGGACTTGTTTTTGTGGTTCAAGAACATCTGACATGTCATGAAAGATGGAATTAAAGACGGGACCCTCCTTGTGCAGACAGAACTCCTCAGTACAAAGGATGCTCGCTTGTCTTGTCGACTTTTTCTCAGCAGTTCATTGTAATTCTCTAGTCTCATGCCACTCGACACCCACACTGCCACTTATATACTCCATGATGTCCCATCTGTTCCCTAGGACCCTGTTGCATTTCAGTGCACACCTTTTCTGAATTTGCTACATTTCCAGCATGTCACTGTGAGATGACAACACGTTTTCACTTTTTACAGTAAACTGAGTGATGCTGAGTCCATTCTCAGACCACTCAATGTCCAGTCCTGTGTTCAGTGTCGCGTTGTGTTATGTCCTGCTGTCCTGTCCTTTGTTGTCAGTATCAGTTTTGTCACCTTATATGTCCTTACATGAAATGAGTGTCATTAATAGAAAGAAAGACTCTCAGCTGTGGAAGGCTGGAATATGAAAGGCGGGAACTTCAAATGTTAGAAAAAAATAAGAGGATCCAGCAAGGATATCAGAATGAAGACAGAAGTAGGACATTTTCAACAATATGACAGATCTTTATGTTAAATATGAAGATAACAACTGACAGTCTGATAACTCCTGTGACTTGAGAATTAGGTGGCTGTAGTGATGGCACAACAGTAAGTTGTTAGATGTCATACCCTCCACTGTCCTGTGCAGATTTAGTGTCACGGCTTACAATAAAACACTATGGAGGTCTGAAGGGATGACCAGGCGAGGAAACATAAGACAAGCAGAGAACTCAAACCAGGAAAGCCGTACTCTCTTTCAACTGATTAAATTTGTTAATCAAGAATCGTTAATCTGCCTTCTTGAACCTTCTTGGTCTTGTAAAGGTTAAGGTGAGGGTTCCAGGGGCCTGTGGACTGCAGAGCTCTTGTTTGACATTTCACTGGCAATCTCCCATCCTGCCCCACTTCCGTTCATTATAAATACGCTGGCTACAACCGTGACCACCTGTGTGTTCATACTGTGGCGTCCGTCACTTGTAATTTAGAAATTTGTGCTCCCACACACACACACACTGGTGAAAATGATCTTTAGGTGTGCGCTGATTTGCATGAATGCAGTTTGCTTTTGCATTGCCTCATCTTGAGTCGTGGGCAAATCTGTGTTATTACCTCACACATTGTGAGGACGTTCAAAGTTTGGTGCAGAATTCGAGAAATGCTTGGTTATAACAAATTCAAATCATCACTTTTGCACAGCTACCTTTACTCTGTGGCCAAAAAGCGTAACATTATCCACACTTTCATTTCAGTTGATAGTGCATGGCTTCTCCACATGAATAGATCAATCGCATAACACAGAATGTTATCATGTTACTAATATTACATAATCTCTGTTAAATTGATAGATTATTAAAAGTTCATTATTTGTCCAGCATTTCCAAACATTCTGCCTTTTCTGGGACATGCATGCTGATCTCTGACTGAACGCCATCTTCTGGCAGCTCCTAGCAATTCATGACAGCTCACAAGCTCTCCTAAACCCTACTGAAGTTAGAAGTAGTTTCCTAAATTAGGAAAATTGATCAAATGTTTTTACTCCTAAGAGTAGGACCAGATTTGTGCCACCCTGAGATTTAGGACAGTTAGGACTCTTCCTGCTCTGAGAAGCTCGATAAATAGAGTGATAGAACTGTGTGCAATATTCAAGGGAAGACCTCACCAGTGTGCCATACACTTTAGATAGCTTCTCTACAAATTACATAACAAAAGAAAGACCACTCTATTATTATGAGAAATTGCATGATTGGACGTGACATCAGAATATTCATTGTTTAGAAAACCTGGACTAGACAGTTAATGGACACGCTCTATCTGTGGGGTTGAGCTCCTGAAAGTAAATTGACCCCTGAACGTAACACGCATAGAGTTGTGGATAAGGAGATATCTGTGTCTCATGATAGACAGCACAATCAAAATTAGTCATTAATAAAGTAGGTACAAAGTGAACGGGAAACAAAAGTGTGATCCATAACTCAAAGGCAATTACCAATAGGAACCAAGTTAAAAACAGTCACACGAAAATAAAAGACGGTGGCTGTGATCCCACTAATGCAGTCCAGCATCACCTTATTAACTGTCAAGAAACTTCAAGAACAAAAAATAAATAAATACTTCAGTAAGATGATTCAGGCGTCCTTTACTGTAAAAATTACACACTTCCTCATGCCTTACCACAAAGCAAACTGGTGAGCATTTAAGATGCCCCTTGTCACCTCTGCTTTTTGCAATCTCCATTATGCCACTGGCAGTTAATTTTTGAAATGCTTATGAGGTAAAGGGGATTTTCAGAGAAGGACGTGAACAGAAAATTTCACCATATGCAGATGATATGGTACTGTATATATCAGATCCACAAAATACTGTGCCTACAGTCCTAACAGCACTAACAGAATTTCAAAAGGTTTGCATAAACGCGCACTTTCCAGTGAACTCTCTAGCACACAATATTAGATTGAACACCTTCCCTTTTATCATCGCACATCAGTTAAAATGCCTAGAGGTAAACATCACAAGTAAACATAAAGCTCTTTATCAACAAAATATTGCTGCTTACATGGAAAAACTTAAGCAAGACTCGCATAGATGGTCTACCCTTCGTCTCACTTTAGCTGAAAGAATTAACACTGTCAAGATGAATATGCTTCCTAAGCTTCTTTATTTCAAGCACTCCAATATACAACAATGAATCATTTTTTAAGAATTTACATTCAATCATAACCTCAGTTATTTGGAATTGCAAACATCCACGTATCCAAAGACCTAAGGCAGAAGGTGGCATGGCTCTACCTTTCAATTTTATTCCTGAGCAGCAAATATACAAACTATAAAAACCTGGACATGGACACAAACAGACGAACAGACACAAGCTTGGTCCGCAATAGAAATAAAATCCTGCAGTACTTCTTTATATTCCCTGCTTTGTGCCCCAATAAATACAAGTCATCGCCAATATACTAACAACCCAATTGTGCTTCACTCACTCACAATATGGAACCAATGCAGGAAGTACTCCAAAGACAGCGAAGCTTTTATCTGTGGCACCTATGCACCTTTTTTCATCCTCTCATCCTGCAAAGAGTTACATTCCAAATTTAACTTTCCAGAAACACATTTCTTTCATTATCTTCGAATTAGAAACTTTGTTAAACAGAACCTGCCCAATTTTCCTCACCTCCCACCTACCTCTATGCCAGAAAAAAATATTGATCCGTCTCTAGGACTCAGCCAGCATCTCCGTAATATATAAAAACATTTTACAGTTCCTCCCTTGCAAAGATCCAAGAGGATTGTGGGAAAAGAATCTCAGTCAACATCTCAGAAAAGGAGTGGAAGGCAGCAATGCAGAGAATTCACTCGAGCTCCACATGCGCAACGCATACAATTATTCAACTTAAAATTATATATCGAGCACATCTGTCTCGCCTAAAATTGTCCAAAATGCTTCCAGGGCAAGATCCAACCTGTGAACGCTGCAATCAAGTTCCAGCCTCACTTAGGTCACATGTTTTGGGCCTGCACCAAACTAACATTATTCTGGACCCAAATCTTTAAAGGCCTATCAGACAGCCTTGGTGTCACAATCCCTCCTAACCTGTTAACAGCTGTGTTTGGGGTATGTCCAGATGAGCTTAAAGTGCAGAAGGACAAACAAACGGTCATTGCCTTTACTTCACTATTGGCATGTTGACTTAATTTGCTCAACTGGAAGAATCCTAAGTTGCCTGTTCTAAGTCAGTGGGTAACTGATGTCATATAATATTCAGAATTGGAAAAAATCAAATTCTCACTTAGAGGATCTGGGCAGAACGTTTTAAAAACCTGGCAGGATCTAATCAGTAGCATTTTAGAATAAGCTTTTACATTGAGGAAGTGGATTCTCTTCCCTTATTTATTTTATGTATTTACTTATTTTTCCTACTATTAAAGTTTTACTCTGTTGGCTTAGCTGTCTTTGGGCTTAGCTGTCTTTGTCACGGGTGGGGGTTAATTTGATTTGAACTTAGCTTTGTAAAATTTGACTTGCTTGTATGGAATATTATTTGCTTTTATTAAATTCAATAAAATGTTATGATTAGGCTCTTTATTTTTTCCCTCCCCATTTAGAATCCCGACCTGAATTCTAAAAATGAAATCAGTTTTGTGATCAGAGTAGGATATTTGGTGGGTTTTTTTGGCCATTATTGGCACCATTTTGGTAATTGATATTGTGGCCAGTTTTGCCATCTCATTGTCAGGACAGCTCTACATTGTTGACGGAATGACAGCTGCCAGTAACAACGCGACAGGTTTAAACTTTAGACGTTTCAGGGATTTCCTCATCCGAGTTTACGGATTCAGTTGTTTTTTTTTTTTTTTTTTTGTCTATTATTTCTGTGCTTCTAAAACCTTCTTTCTAATTGCTCTTTCCTGTTCAGATTTTGACTTTCGATTTGGGCTTGATAACAGTGAGGTAGATCTCCTATTTTTTTTACTCCTTTTGATTTCTAACTACGTCTTTTCTTCTAGTTACTTTATTACCGCTAGGGCTTGTAGCAAAGTATATCCTGAACGACCTGAAGCAAGTTTCTAAGGATGTGTGGTCTAAAATTAGTCATGAACAGAAGGCAAAGCTGGAAAATAAACTTACCACAAAAGCTGCTACTGCTGGTAGGGGCAACTCTGCAAACTATTATTAAAACTGCATGTTGGCATTTTATTGTCTTAAGATTTTGTTTCAAGAATAAAAATATCGTCACATTAAAAAAAAAGAAAAACAAGTTTGGGTTTCTGTGCCTTGAAATGAAAATATCAGACAACTGCAGCGCAGGATCTGTTATGCACTACAATTAGCCAACTGGTCAAGGGGCTGAATACTCTTGCATGTCATCACAGTGCGTCTGCTACAGTGATTGGTAAAAAGTGAAACCCTCACCATTAACTCCTTATACGATAAAAAAAAAACGTTAAGAACATAAAGTACGAGTCTAACTGCAGTCACCAGAAAAAAAAATCATTGGAAATAACTTTTATTAATATTAACATCAAATATTTTGGCTTTAAGAATTAAGCAAACTCTCCTTCCAAATATTAAAAAAATTAGAAAAGGATGCAAATAAAGTCATATGAAGGTGGAGAGAGAGAGAGAGAGAGAGAGAGAGAGAGAGGAGAGAGAGAGAGAGAGAGGAGAGAGAGAGAGGAGAGAGAGAGGAGACGCAGCCATCAGTGAGAGTAAACCTTCTCATGACGCTGAAGGTGACTTAGCTGTATAAATCGGTCCCCACATTTTGAGCAGCTGTATGGCTTCTCTCCCGTGTGAATCCTCAAATGCTGCTGCAGGTGACTCATCTGCCGGAAACTTCTTGCACATACAACACAGACATAAGGCCTGTCCCCGTTATGAAGTCTCTGATGGCTCTGAAGACTCCCTTTATAGGAAAACTTTTTCCCACATTCGCTGCAACCATACAGCTTTTGTCCAAAATGAGTCCTTTTATGGTTCTCAAGGAAACTTTTATATGGAAATATCTTCCCACATATTGCACAGGTATGTTTTTTGATTATAGGCTGAGCTGGTGCATCATCGTTAGGTTTCGTCTTCAAAGAAATGGTCCGATCAGACTTATGACAAATATACCGTTCCTCGTCAACACTATTGTGTAGATCCTGAAGATGATCATCTTTTGATGGAAACACATTTCCAGCTTGACTGTCACTGGTTTTACCCCTTTTAGATGGTAAGGTGGTATTACACACAATAGCCGCATGTGCTTTCTTGGCAGTGTGCTTTCTTTCATGAATTTGAAGCTGAGCTTTCCTTTTGAACACCTTACTACATATAGAACAGTAATGGACAGCTGAATCATTATTGTCCAGTAGTAGATGTCCAGCCCTGTCTATTGGCACCAGCTTGAGCACCAGCTGAGATGTACACTGCAGGAGTTTTTTTGTATTGGCCGATATAGCACTGGACCTCACCGGGTTTTCCTCCCTTTTTACTTGGTGTTCTTTATCCATTTGCTGTTGTGAGGCTTGGACGGCTGATGACAAATCAAACGTGTGCTCTTCCTGTACAGGTGCTTTAAGAAAGAGAGACAGGAAAAAGTTATAAATATGCAACTTTAAAACAGCTGTAGTAGTAAGGCTTTCTTTATTATACACATGGCTCATGATGAGGAATGCCAAACAACTACAAGAGGCCGAGTGATCTGCTTCCACCAGCCTTTATCGTCAGCTTCCGAGACCTTCATTTTTTGCAGCTGAATGGGTGACTGGACGTAAAAAAATATTTATCATAGTTATAGTGTGACCCAACCAAAATTTCATTATCTGCAGATGGATTACATTTTAATTATTACATCTATTACTGTGTACTTTTCAGATGGCTATTTAGCAATTCCATTTTGACAATAATTGCTTTACAATTATTATTTTGGTGATTAGAGATTAAAATGTAAGGTGTAATGGAACTGTTCTTCATTTCTTAGTTCTACTCAATACAAACTACAAATTCTCCTTTTCCCTTGCTGTTGTAAATGAGGTTCTTCAACTGCCCATGAGCCCAGCATAATGCCAAAGAGGCCAAAATGTGCAAAAACAGATGTATCCATTAAAAGAAAATAAATACAGGCGATTACAAAAAAAACTGGACTTTACTGCCTCCTTGGACCTTTCACCTGTCTATCAGGCAGGGTGTCTGCCCACTTCTTTAACACCCCCTTTCTCACCTCCCTCCAAACCCCTCAAGCCAGTCAATCAGACATGGATTATATATATACACACACACAGTGCATCCGGAAAGTATTCACAGCGCATCACTTTTTCCATATTTTGTTATGTTATAGCCTTATTCCAAAATGGATTAAATTCATTTTTTTCCTCAGAATTCTACACACAACACCCCATAATTACAATGTGAATAAAGTTTACTTGAGGTTTTTGCAAATTTATTAAAAATAAAAAAAAATTGAGAAAGCACATGTACATAAGTATTCATAGCCTTTGCTATGAAGCTCGAAATTGAGCTCAGGTGCATCCTGTTTCTCCTGATCATCCTTGAGATGTTTCTGCAGCTTCATTGGAGTCCACCTGTGGTAAATTCAGTTGACTGGACATGATTTGGAAAGGCACACACCTGTCTATATAAGGTCCCACAGTTGACAGTTCATGTCAGAGCACAAACCAAGCCTGAAGTCAAAGGAATTGTCTGTAGACCTCCGAGACAGGATTGTCTCGAGGCACAAATCTTGGGAAGGTTACAGAAAAATTTCTGCTGCTTTGAAGGTCCTAATGAGCACAGTGGCCTCCATCATCCGTAAGTGGAAGAAGTTCAAAACCACCAGGACTCTTCGTAGAGCTGGCCCACCATCTAAACTGAGCGATCGGGGAGAAGGGCCTTAGTCAGGGAGGTGACCAAGAACCTGATGGTCACTCTGTCAGAGCTCCAGAGGTCCTTTGTGGAGAGAGGAGAACCTTCCAGAAGGACAACCATCTCTGCAGCAATCCACCAATCAGGCCTGTATGGTAGAGTGGCCAGACGGAAGCCACTCCTTAATAAAAGGCACATGGCAGCCCACCTGGAGTTTGCCAAAAGGCACCTGAAGGACTCACAGACCATGAGAAAGAAAATTCTCTGGTCTGATGAGAAAAAGATTTAACTCTTTGGTGTGAATGACAGGTGTCATGTTTGGAGGAAACCAGGCACCGCTCATCACCAGGCCAATACCATCCCTACAGTGAAACATGGTGGTGGCAGCATTATGCTGTGGGGATGTTTTTCAGTGGCAGGAACTGGGAGACTAGTCAGGATAAAGGGAAAGATGACTGCAGCAATGTACAGAGACATCCTGGATGAAAACCTGCTCCAGAACGCTCTTGACCCCAGACTGGGGCGGCGGTTCATCTTTCAGCAGGACAACGACCCTAAGCACACAGCCAAGATATCAAAGGAGTGGCTTCAGGACAACTCTGTGAATGTCCTTGAGTGGCCCAGCCAGAGCCCAGACTTGAATCCGATTGAACATCTCTGGAGAGATCTTAACATCTGGAGCTTGTGGCATCATATTCAAAAAGACTTGAGGCTGTAATTGCTGTGAAAGGTGCATCGACAAAGTATTGAGCAAAGGCTGTGAATACTTATGTACATGTGATTTCTCAGTTTTTTTATATTTAATAAATTTGCAAAAACCTCAAGTAAACTTTTTTCACGTTGTCATTATGGGGTGTTGTGTGTAGAATTCTGAGGAAAAAAATGAATTTAATCCATTTTGGAATAAGCTGTGAATACTTTCCGGATGCATCGTATACACACACACACACAGTGGGTATAAAAAGATTCACCCCTTTCGAAATATTCCCATTTTTTTTGCTTTACAGCCTTAAATGACAACACACACAAAAAATATTTCTTCCCAGTTTTACTTACTCAATGCAACCCATAACATCCAAGTGAAAGATATCACAGCTACAGTTCAGAAAAATGATTAAAAAAATCAAAAACAAGATATACTGAGATTAGTAAAGGATCACCCCCCCAATGTCACTGTCACTTTGTTGAACCATGTTTTGCTTTAATGACAGCCTTGAGTCAGTTGGGATACGCCTCTATCAGCTTTGCACATCTAGATTGAGTAATATCTGCCCACTCTTCTTTACAGAACTGTTCAAGTTCGGTCAAATCGGATGGTGATTGTTGGTGGACTGCTATCTTTAAATCTTTCCACAGATTTTCAATGGGATTTAGGTCTGAGCTCTGACTGGGCCACACGAGGACATTCACTTTTTTTCTCCGTCAGCCACTGTGTGGTCAATTTTGCTGTGTGCCTTGGGTCATTGTTGTGTTGAAAGGTGAACATTCTGGCAGAGGGTAGCAGGTTTTCCCTCAAGAACTTGACGGTATTTTGCCCCATCCATTTCTCCTTCTACCCTAATGAGAGCCCCAGGCCCTGCAGCAGAGAAACATCCCCACAACAGGATGCTGCCACCTCCATGCTTTACTGTAGGTATGGTGTGTTGTGGATGGTGAGCTGCATTGGATTTCTGCCAGGTGTACCATTCGATTTTGGTCTCATCTGACCATAAGACCTTTTTCCACTTGGCATCAGAATCTTCAAGGTGCATTGTGGCAAAGCTCAAACGAGCCTTAATGTGGCCTTTCTTGAGAAGTGGCTTTTTCCTTGTGACCCTCCCAAACAAGCCACAATTGTGGAGCGCTTGTGAAATGGTTGTGACACACAAACAATGACCACTCTTTGCCATAAAATCCTGTAACTCCTTCAAAGTGGCCACTGGCCTCTTGGTAGCCTCTCTTACCAGTTTCCTCCTTGCTCTTCCGTCCAGTTTGGAGGGACGGCCGGATCCAGAGAGGGTCCTAGTAGTACCAAACACTTCTTTATTATGGACTTCACTGTGCTCCTTGGGATTGATAAAGCCTTTGAGGTTTTTTTGTATCCATCTCCTGCCTTATGTCTGTCTACAACACCATCCCTGAGATCTTTTGAAAGTGGCTTACCACCCATAGTCAGTTGTTTGCTGTCAGTTGCACTACCAAGCAAGGGAATGTCCAGGAACAGCTGTTTGTATGCTTCACTAATCACACGGATTACAACTGATCACAGGTGGAAGCCAGTAACCATGGTCTGCAATGAAAATGGGGGCACTTACACCTGATTGAGTTTAGGGGGGGAAGGTGATCCTTTACTCATCTCAGTATTTCCTGTTTTTCATTTTTTTAATCATTTTTCTGAACTGTAGCTGTGGTATCTTTCACTTGGATGTTATAGATTGCATTGAGTAAGTAAAGCTGGAAAAAATGTTGGTTTGTGTGTTTTGATTTAAGGCTGTAAAGCAAAAAAATGGGAATATTTTGAAGGGGGGGATTCTTTTCTATACCCACTGTGTGTGTGTGTGTATATATATATATTAGGGATGGGAATCAATTAAAAAAATTAATTGCGTAAATGTATGTAATTAATTAGAGGTGGTGAAGGCTACGCTCAAGCCAGTCAATCACACATGGAGGTAGCTTTACACTCAAACCTGAGGTCGCTCCTGGGGTCTGAGGCGGCCTTCCATTTGCTCCAAGTGTACAGGGTAAGAACTATCTTGGTTCCCCTCAGGTTTCTCTGACCCTTAAGAGGGTCATATCTTCTTTTAGGTCCAAATCAGCCAACATTTTGGCTGCCCTCTAGTGCCCTAACTGAATATCAGACATTTCTGCCCAGGTCTAGTACAATTATTTTTCCCAATGATGCCACTGTCGGTATTTCTTTTTGAATACCAACCCAGGGTGATGTCCTCCCATTTATATTTCTGTTGCCAATGCATGTTGTTTTTTTCTTGAGTCAGGAAATTGCACACTCCTGCTCTTGCCCCAAATCCCCGTCTTTGTCACATGTTTAATAGTTCATCAAAGTCCTCTACTATTCTGTACTTACACTATTCAATTATTCAATTGATTACTTTGACTTGGATTCAAATCCATTTGTTACCCCACTACACACAACAGGTTAACTTACTATTTTCTGGAGAGGCAGTGTATGGAGATTCATCTTTTTGACTGTCACAGTCTTCTTCGCATTTTTCCTTTTCTAACGTAAGTGACTCATGAGTATGATGCTCTGAAGAAAACTGAAGTTCATAAATGGTATCATTCGATTCCTGGTAACAAACCTCGTGCTCAGGGTCTGAAGACAGCTGGACATCATAACTTAACCTGTCAGTCAGCTCTTGGTCACTATTGTCTTTTCCAAGATTAGCTGATGCCTGGTTGCAAGCTTCCAGTTCACAGCTCTCCCTATAATAAAGCCCTTTTGCATTATTATCAGGCTCCAGGCTGTGATTCTCTGGGCTAATTTGGCAGGGGTCTCTGTTAAAGTTCTCTTGTTTAACAACCAGCACAACATCTTCTTTGCTTTCCTTTTTAATAATGCACCCTGGATCATCTGTGTTACACTCTGTGTCAGGGGTTTCCTTTTTTGTGGCGTGTCCATCTTCACACAAACAGGAGGGAGAGTATGGGTCAACGGCTGTCCTCATGGTTGAGAAGGATTCTTGATCTAAAGGCTCCTTTTTCACACTGGACACTTTAGTTTGTGATGGAATCACTTTAGAAGAAGCAGCAAGTCTTTCCATGCCTATAAATTAACAAGACAATAAGCTTCAAAGTTTTGGTATAAAAGAATGCAACTAAAGACACACAGGATAAAAAAGAAATGGATTGCAAAATATAAACACAACAAAATGTCTGTTTTCTTAAGGTTTTGCAAACACACCAGTGGGATTCTGGTTAGCAATTAACTGTTATGAGTTAATCAGAAGGTTACCCAAATAAGGTTAAGAAATTTTGTCCATTTACACTGCTCAACCTTTGGCAAAGGAGGTAAATCATAACATACACCTTTTGATATATGTTTTTTTTTTGTTGTTAATTAACTGTCAACCGAACATAAATTTAAAAGGCAAAGTAGATACTACATGGCCATTTCTATCACCCAATTTAGTTTGCCCACTGAATTGCCAAAACAATCTCCATCTTGGTCCAAGTCACAGCTGGAACCCCGATGAGATGAGCAACATTCACACATAAATGAAGCAAAGGAATAAGCCAGTCAAGAAAATGAGCAACCAAATAACAGATTATGTATAAAAAGCCCCAAACACCCCGAAATCTAAATAGTGAACATCTGCAAACACATAAAATACAACATACAGTACCTCAATATTCATAAAGCACAATTTCTGGGTGTTTGTTTTTTATGCACCATGACAGGCTTGAAGATTGGCACACAGGCACTCCTTCCCATAAGTCAAGAGCAATCATTACACTTCTATTTGGTAGAATTTTCTTGTTATATGATGGAGGTTGGCACTGTAAGCTACCTGTCAGACCAGCAATTTATATACAGAGGTACTAGAGCAGGGGTGTCAAACTCCAGGCCTGGAGGGCCACAGTGACGTCAGGTTTTCATTCTGACCCTTTTCCTTATCAGTGACCAGTTTTCACTGCTAATTAACTCCTTTTCCCTTAATTTTAATAGCCCTGTTTTTAAGGATTCAGTCCTCTAAATTGATTAGTTTCTTCATGAAATGGCAGTCAAACAGAAATGAGAAGTGAAACAAGCCAACAAATGAGCAGCTAAACTGGGATTTCAAACTCCAGCCAATTTCACTCCTACCAATTTATTAATGAGAATCTGATTCTTGCTGTTAATTAAGCCTGTTATTTAATTCCGTGGCCTGTTGCTGCTCTCATTCTGCCACAGAAGACATTTCCAAAACTTTTGATTTTCTGTTCGTCAAAATGTTCTGGTGACCTGAGAGATCAACCTTACCGAGACCTTCACTTTTCTTTATTTTCACATATTGTGTGACGGGCACAGGTGAGCTGGTCATGTGGCGGCTTGTTTTATGTCTCGTTATTGTTTGGCTACTAATTAAAAGAGACAACTAAGAGGCCTGAGTCAAGTTAATTAAAACTAAAGCAAAAGAAGTTAATTAGCAGCAAAAACTAATGAAGAAGATGGTTAGAATGAAAACCTGCAGCCACTGCGGCCCTCTAGGCCTGGAGTTCGACACCCGTGTAGTAGAGACTGATTTTGGTTTTAGTGCCACTCAAAGATAACTTATTTAGAAGAGAGAGACTGCATAATTTTTACCTTTGCAACTTTTCTCCAGCATTGCACCAGGACTGCTGTAAACCTCCTTCCCCACCCCATTTCCTCCCACTCCTCTACACCCATGTCAGTATGTATAAATGAAGAAATTGAACATCAGTGCTACGTATTGACATGTGGCGTATCATTGTAAACCACATAATACGGAATGCTAAACCCTTACATTAAAATTTTATTTCACAAAATTTTTTAAAGGTGGTATATAAATATGGTACTGGACATGTATGTAATTATTTGGCACACACTTAACTTTTTGTAATATTGTTTCGTAATGTTAAAAAAAAAAACACATGAAAATGACACCGTGACCAAAGTACTGCCTGAGGTATATGCATCGTTCCCTGCCCAGGATGCAAGAATATTTTTTTAATGTGTTAAACAGGCCACGTTAATCGCAAAATTTCACAAGTTAACTTTCCCAGTTCATATATATATATACACAATATGCAAAGCCCACCACAGGGCATGTTGTAAAACAATACAATACAGAAAGCAGGATCCTCCGCACAATTTGCCAGCTGTTCAGCTGACAGTTCATCAGTTATATCAATGCCGGAGAAAACTAACACATTCTAAGAAGCCTCTTGTGCAGTGAAAATCAGATTCTAAACTTCCTCTATGTGTACTTTATAACCATCAAATAACAAATGAAAGCAATGAACCCTGTACCAACCAGTGGACTGTGGTTAAAGATAGATCTTGCCTTATAATACATAAGAAAGGAAAATAAAGTGTGAATAACCAAGAGTCTGCAAATGTAATGGGATTGTAATTTATTTTCCCTTTTACAGCTTGCCAAATAAAAGTTGCCACTGTTTTTTTTATTTTATATATAATGATTTCAGAGAAATGGTGAAAACTACTTATTTTAATTAAGCCTTGTTTTTTTACATAGGTACTTTACAATATGACAGCTTGTAATTATGAAAAGCATTGTATGTATTATGGATAGTTTTGTGCATATTTTATTAAAGTATGTATTTTAAGGAAATTTTATTTATTGTGGTATTTTATGGTCACTGAAACATAAGCCTATAGAATTTAATTTTGTTGATAAAAAATGAACAGTTAACACCTGTGGTCTGCAGTTTATTTATAAAAATACACTTTAATACAGGACATAAGGCTCTATGCCTCTGGTTATGCAGGAGCTTAATGTAAAGGGTTTTTTATAAAAGGTATCGAATTTGGCTGTTCAAGTATCATGAAAATTGGTCAACGGCACCAGCCTAAAAAACCTAGAACAAGCCTTTATCCTTCCTCACCAAATGGTAATTGCTTGTCCTCTCACCACATATAACCATTTTTACAAAGGTGAAAAAAAGGAGAAAACTGATGCTGAGAGACCACAAATTAAGCCAAAAAAAAAAAAAAGCATTAAAGGAGAATGCAAAGTAATGTATGAAAATATCAACTTTAGATAGATAGATAGATAGATAGATAACTTTATTAATCCCAATGGGAAATTCACATTTAGAGCACGGGCATCATGTATAAACGGTGCATACGCACAAAAATGTTGCGTATGCCTGTCTCCACGCTGACATCGCGATGTATAAAAACTAAACTTGGCGTAAAGCCACACACATTGTCACGCCAGTGCAATCCATT
This sequence comes from Erpetoichthys calabaricus, assembly GCF_900747795.2. Taxonomy (NCBI): domain Eukaryota; kingdom Metazoa; phylum Chordata; class Cladistia; order Polypteriformes; family Polypteridae; genus Erpetoichthys; species Erpetoichthys calabaricus. Next base: position 30,067,829 of record NC_041405.2, on the reverse strand, counting down.
ACGTATGCAAGTTTTCGGCTTAGTTTTGTAAACTGGTGGCACCCAGCGTCAAAGCACTGCTACTGTCCCTGTACATTTTCCCTTTATTTTTTAGATTCACATCCCTGATGCGGCTTTATCAAAGACACGGAAATTAACCGCATATCGTTTATTAGTTTAAGGCATCTGATTGTAATCAACCTGTAACCATATAACGGTGCACGGAATGGCCAAACTGTTCCAAATACTATAGCTGCTTTAGTGTTGTCACTGTCAGTGCACCAATCAGAGTATTTTAGCCCAACGTATCTGAGTGTGGAATCACAGCTCTACAGCAGCTGATCAGAAAGTTCAATGGCAGCTTATGTCGAGAGCGCAGAGGATTACCGGGGTACAGCTTCTAGCACACGCTGCCTCAGCCATGTGCATAGCCTATTTGAACTTAACCCATGCAGCAAACATTTCAGAGCCTTTCCTGTAGGGACCTCACAGTTCAGAAACAGTTTCACCACAAGAACTATAAACACACTCAATCAGTCCATCAAGTGCTCCTTGTAGAACTGTTTGTACTCATTAGTACAATTACCTCACTGTAAACTTGCACTACAGTTGTAATATTGCACAACCTGAGCCACTCATGCTTTCATATCGTATATTTGTCATTATTTTTTTTACCGTATTATTATTATTTTATCATTTTATAGGAAAATAAGTTAATGAGGATTTGCATATTGAATCTCATTGTACCATACCATAACAATAAAAGAATTCAATTCAACTCAATAGAAGACAGTGTGTATTTACAGATGATGACGACTGGCTTCTAAGTCGATTTAGATTTCCAAGAGCTATCTTCTTGGAGCTCTTGATATAATTTTTAAGATGAAATGCAGTAAACTATGTATTTTACATTATACAGATAATTTTTTAACTTCATTTAAATAATGTATACTGTTAACAATTAAAAGCGGGGATTGTTCCTACCTTGTACTGTATGTTTGCTGGGACTGGTGCTACCCTGGATTGATGGAATAAATCAACATGTACTACGAAGATATTTCAATGTTCCTTAAAAGTTTTGAAGAATCTGTGTTCTATGCTTACAGATGGCTTGACATTTATTACAGAGCTGATTGTAGTGCTGGGAGGTATACCGGTTCATGCCGAAAACCGTTTTTTATTTTTGCTATGATATGGGTTTTTCTTATACCACAACACTGGTTTAAACAGCCTAAATAATGTTCGGAACGTGGTGCAGCGGATAACTGTTTAAGGGGGGACCTTTTTCACTGCTACACTGCTAAACACGCATGCAATGGAGTACATACATTAGTGGAGGTATTGAGCAGTGAAAATGGACAGAGAACATTCTGAAACTGAAGTTGTAACAGACGGAAAAGTTGAACATGATGACACAGAAGAACTTTTTGCCAAAAAAGGGAGTCATAACTGTTGTCTGGAGATACTTTGGTTTTAAAAGGTCGGACGTGGACCATTATTATTTTCAAATGTGTGACTGCTGTTTCTATAGAACTGGATAATACTGCAAGTCAAGTAGCACTTGTTTTTTTTTTCCCCACAATACTTGAATACTGTGTAATGTGCCTGGGTACTGTGTAATAGTGTGACAATGCCGGTCCCCTACAGTCTATTGAACCAACACCGTCGATAGTTATGACCAGAGATGAGCTGACAAATCTCATTGAAGCCAGGGGATAGTGGAAAGTGCTTTTATTAAAAACAGTCAAAAGTAAAACCAAGTGTACATTGTGCAGTGTTCAAAAAATACAGTACCCAAATAAATAGCAAATCCATAAAACCAGTGAAACTTAGGGATAAAATCCATAATAAATAAATCCATTAAAACAGACGTTAAAATGCAGTCTCTCTCCTCACTCAATTGCACCCACCACCTTCAGTCTCCAAGGCTCATCCATCACTGGTGTTGCTGGCGGAGCCTCTGCAGCACAAACTCTTTTCTGCCGACACCCATCTGGGCTGCCGCCACACTGCGCAGCCAGACCGTCCGAGGTTGGCATACCTCCCATCTTCCTTCGCGCTCACTCAGATCCTCGGATCGATTGGGAAGCCTTTGCAGTCGCTGCTCCACGGCTCTGGAATGCCCTATCAGAGAACTTGGGTACACAACCAATTGTGGGCTGTTTTAAAAAAACAGCTAAAGACTTTTTTTATTTAGGAAAGCATATTAACAAGAATTCCACTATTTATTGTTGTTTTATTACTGTTTTTTTCTTGTTTCATCTTTGTTAAATATTTTTATGTAGCACTTTGAGATTTACTACTAATGTAAAGTGCCTTATAAATAAAATTAATTATTATTATTATTATTGCCTTACATCCCGCTCGCCCCACTCTACACGCTTAGTCAGTAGGGTAAACCAGCCCCTACAGCGCCTCAGCCTGCGCTCCCTCACGGAGTCCCAGCTCGTGCTGCCTTCTCCTTCCTGGTGTTTGGTTCATCTCCCATGATTGCCTTTTCCCTTCTTTAACCTCCTTCTGTTCCACCTTTTCTTTTTTCCTTCCCCCTATCCTGCCGGCCCATAATGATACATCTCTGTGGATACAGCGCCTTAATCCCATGCCGCAGGAAGCCAATGAAGCAATCGAGAACGATCGCACCCCCACGTGCGACTCACCCCGATTACCTCATCAACTCCCCGCAGTCGTGCAATCGCACCCACAGAGACAGACACGGCTAACTGGATTTAAAAACTGGCCATATTTTTTTCTGAAGCCGGGGACCCGCTATATCACAAATAAATGCAAGTTGCAGTTTTATTATGTATGTATATAGCTTAGCTTGAAGCAAGGTCCATATTAATGCAATTTGCCTTAATGATGGTTCAGTTGGTAAAGATGTCATCACCAAGTTGCACTTGTTTTATTTTATTTTATTTTAATTTGGTGAATACTGTGTAATGCACCTGGTCTTGAAGCCTTGAAGTAATAGTATTATTACTGGAAGTTGCACTATTATTATTTATTAGTTTAAATATTATGCAGTTTCATGATGGTAAAAGTTGTTTAAAAAGTCACTTTAACATGTCAGTAGACAGAGATTGTTAACATTAACAGAAAGTGTAGTTGGTTTACAAAAAATATTTACTATTTATTCCTTTTCTAAGATTTTAATGTGCACACAAGTATTAATCCAGGTTTGCATGGCCCCATAAAGTGATAAGTTTTCAAGGGGGTGGCACTAATGAAGAGAAGGAATCACATTGCATGACAGATGCAGTCAAAATATAAAACCTTTTTATTGAACAAAGTTTGCAAACAACTTAAACTAACATTTTGACAACATATTTTCAACCATCCAAAGAGGCATTTAGACTTGTGTTTGTCAAAAGTTGTATTGCACTGAACACGTCTTAGAAAAGGAATAAATAGTAAATATTTTTTGAAAACCAACTACACTTTGTTAATGTTAACAATCTCTGTCTACTGACACATTAAAGTGTCTTTTTAAGCAACTTTACCATCATTAAACTGCATAATATTTAAACTAATAAATAACAACAATACAATAAATAATAATGCAACTTCCAGTAATAATACTATTACTTCTAAGACTTCAAAGCCCAGGTGCATTACACAGTATTCACCACATTAAATTAAAATAAAACAAGTGCAACTTGGTGATAACATCTTTACCAACTGAACCATCATTAAGGCAAACTGCATTAATATGGACCTTGCTTCAAGCTAAGCTATATACATAAATAATAAAACTGCAACTTGTATTTATAATGCTATTTGTGCTATAGCCCTACAGAAGCGTATTAAAGCCACAATGAAGAAAAAAAAAAGAAAACTATGTTGAGATTAGAGTTGAGATTTCCACTTTATTCTCATAGTTTATTTTGTCATGAAAGTAGAATGTCGTAAACTAAACTTCATCCTAAAATCAATATTTAATTTACTAGATTTTCTCAAACCCCGTCGTAAGTTAATGTAGCACATTAATTGCTTTGTGTTAAGTGTTCCCTGACCCAGTTGTTAATCGCTATGCGCTTCTTAAACTGACTTCCTCCGCACTAAGAGGAGGCGCCGGCAGTGATCGCTGCACAGAATACATTCACTTCATGATATTCCTGCTCTCTGAAAATGTAGAATGCTAAGATAAATTTTCATGATGAAATGCATTAAAGCAGGTATTAAACATGCACAGTAGTGTGGTGGTAGTGCGGCTCCCTCGCAGTAAGGGGTCCCCAGGTGTACGTTCAGTGTAGAGAACTTTATGGCAGGTGTGACGAGGCTCCAAAAAACTGAATGTATGAATGGGTATCGCACAGGTTTAACTTAAAGATTGTGTAAATGTTGGGTTTGTGATCTGGTGGTCGGAGACACGAACACAGAATTCAATGGATGTTCTTCTGAGCGGGCTTTCTTTATTGCATGCGTGCGGTCTCTGTCTGACGTACCAAACCCCCAGTTCCTATCTTTCCTTTATCTTTCTCCACATAACCAATCACCACACGATAAACGTCTTTGTGAAATTAAACGTACTTATAAACTTAGACTTAGAGTGTTCAGAACTTTAAAAAAAAAAAAAAAATCTTCGTTATACATGTTTAATTATGCCATCCATTCTGGGTTGCGCCCATCCTAGTAAGCATTGTGTGCGAGGCAGGAGCAAATCCTGCCAGCACATCGCAGGGTGAATACGAGCAATACATACACTAGCAGGGTCAATATAGCAGAACAGAACCCCACATCCTACATGACTTTGAAAGGAAACTGAAGCACGCCGAGTAAACCCACCAGAAAAACATGCAAATTCAAAACAAGGAACAACCGGGACCCCATTGCTGCGAGGCAGCAGTGCAACCTCCATGCCTCTGTGCCCCCACATGCTTTACTGCATTTCATCATGAAAATTATATCAAGTATTTATCTTAGCATTCTAAATGTTCAGGGAGCAGGAATATTATGAAATTAATGTATTCTGTGTGCTGCCTGCACCTCCTTTTAGAGCAAGAGGAAGTCAGTTTAAGAAGCGCGTAGTGATTAACATGGCTCGGGGAACACTTAACACAAAGCATTTAATGTGCTACATAACTTATGACGGGGTCTGAGAAAATCTAGTAAATTAAATATTCATTTTAAGATGAAGTTTAGTTTACACTGCTCTACTTTAATAACAAATTACGAGAATAAAGTCAACATGTCGACTTTAATCTCGACAAACGGCGAGAATAAAGTAGAAATGTTGAGAATAAAGTCAACATCTCGTCACACTATTAAACAGTACCCAGGTACATTACACAGTATTGAATAAAATAAAACTAGTATAACTTGGCTTGCAGTATTATCAAGTACTATAGAAACATCATTCACACATTTGAACATAATGGTCTACATCCGACCTTTTAAATCCAAAGTATCTCCAGACAACAGACGTGACTCCTTTTTCCAGCAAAAGTTCTTCTGTGTCATCATGTTCAACTTTATTGTCTGCTACAGCTTCAGTTTTGGAATGTTCTCTGTCCATTTTAACCGCTCACTACCTCATGTACTCCGTTGCACGCCTGTTTAGCGGTGCAGCAGTGAAAAAGAGCCCCCTTAAACAGTCTCCCGCAGCGCCACGTTCCGAACGTTGTTTAGGCAATTTAAACCAGTGTTGCGGTATAAGAAAAATCCATGTCATAACAGAAAAACGGCTTTCAATATTAACCGGTATACCACCCAGCACTAACTGCTGCAATAAATCATTTCATCGAAGGTTGCACATGGCGCAGCAAGCATCTAGCGGGAGGCAGGAACAATCTCTTGACAGGCCGCCATCGTGTTCCCATGTTTAATAACAGGCTTTAACTCCTATCATCATGAAAATGACATCACGTATACATCTCAGTATTTTAATTGTTCAGAGAGCTGTAATATCACAAATGTAATGGATTCTGTGTCAGTCGGAGGAAGAGAAAGTTCGTTTATGAAGCACGTAGTGATTCACACACAGAGCACATAGAAGAAACCATGGAATACAAAGAATTTAACATGCTACTTTAGTTACAATGGGATTTGACTACCTAGCAAATTAAACAATTTTAAGATGACGTTTATGACATTCTGCTTTAATGACAAAATAAACTACGGGATTAAAGTGACTACATCAACTTCTGTATGGACACTGTAGTTCCAGTAAGAACTGTACGCTGCTATGCTAACAACAAGCCATGGATTACAAGTGACATCAAGGGCCTTTTGAACCAGAAGAAAAGGGCCTTTAAAGACGGTGATCAGCATGAGCTTAAGCGCGTGCAGAAGGAACTCCGAGTCCAGCTCAGGGCGGCGAAGGAGCAGTACAGGAGAAAGCTGGAGCAGAAGTTGCAGAACAACAGCATGAAGGAAGTGTGGGATGGGATGAAGATCATCACTGGCTGCAGCTCGAAGCGGGGTACCACTATCGAGAGAGACGTGAAGAGAGCAAACCAAATGAACATCTTCTTTAACAGATTTGACCACCCTAACCCACTCTCACCTCGGAGTACTGCACTCTCTACACATCCTTCTGCTGATACCAACATAGGAGAGACATCCCCACCCACAATTACAGCAGCGCAAGTGAGCAGAGAGCTGAGGAAACTTCGTGCCAGCAAAGCAGCAGGTCCAGATGGAGTATCGCCACGACTGCTGAAGGTCTGTGCATCAGAGCTGGGGGGTCCTCTACAGCGCATCTTCAACCTGAGCCTGGAACAGGGGAAAGTCCCGAGGCTTTGGAAAACATCTTGCATCACCCCAGTCCCAAAGGTATCACGTCCTGGTGAGCTGAATGACTTCCGGCCTGTCGCTCTAACATCACATGTGATGAAGACCATGGAGCGGCTGCTGCTTCACCACCTGAGGCCACAGGTCCAACACGCCCTTGACCCTCTGCAGTTCGCATACCAGAAGAAGGTGGGAGCGGAAGATGCCATCATCTATATGCTACATCGATCCCTCTCCCACTTGGACAGAGGCAGTGGCGCTGTAAGAATTATGTTTCTAGACTTCTCTAGCGCCTTCAACACCATCCAACCTCTGCTCCTTAGGGACAAGCTGACAGAGATGGGAGTAGATTCATACCTGGTGGCATGGATCGTGGACTATCTTACAAACAGACCTCAGTATGTGCGTCTCGGGAATTGCAGATCTGACATTGTGGTCAGCAACACAGGAGCGCTGCAGGGGACTGTACTTTCTCCGGTCCTGTTCAGCCTATATACATCGGACTTCCAATACAGCTCGGAGTCCTGCCACGTGCAAAAGTTTGCTGACGACACTGCTATCGTGGGCTGCATCAGGAATGGGCAGGAGGAGGAGTATAGAAACCTCATCAAGGACTTTGTTAAATGGTGCGACTTAAACCACCTACAACTGAACACCAGCAAAACCAAGGAACTGGTGGTGGATTTTAGGAGACCCAGGCCCCTCATGGACCCCGTGATCATCAGAGGTGACTGTGTGCAGAGGGTGCAGACCTATAAATACCTGGGAGTGCAGCTGGACGATAAATTGGACTGGACTGCCAATACTGATTCTCTGTGCAAGAAAGGACAGAGCCGCCTGTACTTCCTTAGAAGACTGGCATCCTTCAACATCTGCAGTAAGATGCTGCAGATGTTCTATCAGATGGTTGTGGCGAGTGCCCTCTTCTACGCAGTGGTGTGCTGGGGAGGCAGCATTAAGAAGAAGGATGCCTCACGCCTGGACAAACTGGTGAGGAAGGCAGGCTCTATTGTTGGCATAGAGCTGGACGGTTTGACATCCGTAGCAGAGCAACGGGCACTCAGCAGGCTCCTATCAATTATGGAGAATCCACTATATCCATTAAACAGTGTCATCTCCAGACAGAGGAGCAGTTTCAGCGACAGACTGCTGTCACTGTCCTGCTCCACTGACAGACTGAGAAGATCATTCCTCCCCCAAACTATGCGACTCTTCAATTCCACCAGAGGGGGTAAACGTTGAACATTATTCAAGTTATTGTCTGTTTTTTACCTGCATTTTTTATTACTCTTTAATTTAATATTTTTTGCTGCTGGAGTATGTGAATTCCCCCCTGGGATTAATAAAGTATCTATCTATCTATCTATCTAATCTTGAGATTACAGTGGTCATTTCGACCTTTTTCCCCCCACTGTGTCCCTATTTTTTTTTGTCTTTTCTCTGTACCCTAATATGCTTCCATATGACACTCAGACGGTGGGCTATGACTCATCTTTTTACGGTGACTTTGATATCTGACCAATTCTTTTTTATTTTGGGCACTGTGCGACTTTCTGAACTTGAAGTTTCGAGTTTCTCCGCCACTCTATATCACTTGATCAACTTCCTTTTGTTGTTTATACCACCAAATAGTATGTTTTTCCTTTGCCTCCACTTGGTATTCGCTGAAATTCTTCTATTTTCCTACGTGCTTTTGCCATTGCCTTTTCACAGAACTCTGAACTTAAGGGACTACAGTATTTATACTGATTTGCATATTCAAAGAGGTGTAATTCTGGGAGGAGACAGGGTAGGGCGGCAGGCGTGTGCACTTGTGTTACATTTCACGCTGACCGGGATTTATGTAGCGGAAGATCGTGGAAGTTGGCATACGCACAGATGTATGCATCTGGATTTTTTTTTAGGGTGAATTGTACGCACAGCGTTATATATGAGGCCCCTGGTGAGGGAAGCCCTCATCCACTAAGTTTACAATACTGCATTGCTTCATGACTTCAGAGGCACTAGGTGACAGCAAAGGAGACAGTTAGCTACAGTACCAAACGTGACACATCCATATCAAAAGAAGGCTCAAAGCCCACCTAGATGACAACCCAAACAATGTCATATTTTCTCTTTTGAGCACAGTACTACACAAAACCAAACAGTGGAGTTTTAAACCCCATGGTTTATGCAAATACAATTGAACGGCTAGGACTGTGTCTGCCCTGATGTTCTGAGAGTTCCGTTTTCCATAATGCAACACCAGATTGTGATTGGAAAGCGTGACATTCGCTGTCGAGGGTACAACGCCAAGTCTGCCTACACAGTGCAAAACATTGTCCTTCACATGGCAACTTTTTGCACCTCAGTACAGTAAATATGACACCTGCTTGCAACAACATCTAAGTGAGTGCATTGAAAAGAGCAAGTGGTGGCGTATTTAGTTTTTTTTTTTTTTTTTGCAGTTTCCATGGCGGACTAGCAATAATACCACCAAGTGTAGGGGTGGGCTGGACTGTATCGTGTTAATGCCAAGGCAGAAAGACAGACCCAATCCGCTCGTGTTGATCAGTATAACACTAGGGACGGGTTCTAAATCGTGGCACTAAAAAAAAACAGAGAGCGACAAGCCCACAATCACAAAAGAGTAACTACCAATTAAATCAAATCATGTGACGGAACATCCCTTTAGTAAAACACACAGTAATGAATACGTACTTCCAGCATGCGGGGAAACGGCTTAAAACGATTTGATAGTCATACCACTTAATAAAAATAAAAATGTCATTGTAATAAATAATGACAATGCACATTCTTAACGCTGCTTAATTAACGCACGCCGCATGTAATCCCAACTCGGCACACTCCCCTACTACGGTGTCATCCCCACCTGCTTCACTGACGATGGGTCTGCCGGCCGTCTCCACCACGATAACAGAATTCCAGCGTCCTCCGAGATGACCGATTTCACTTTCTTTGTTCCACAGAGTTAATTCGAGCTGGGATGTGGAGTAACTCTGCTCTACGTGGTTTGCGATCTCGGCAATGATAACCTCCACCGCCGCCATCATCTCTTCCTCGATGAGGGTCTGCATTTCACACTCCATTCTTAGTCTTTCTATGCAGACAACATTAAAGTATCTTGGTAAAAATCGGACCAGTTTCTTTTGGATGCAACATGAAGCTACCCGCACCTCTCGCGTAACAAAAGTGGACAACTGCCTGTTAAAAGCAGGAGAGAAAACCTTCCATGACATATTGAGCGTTTAGTCCTCTGCTGTGCGCTCCTTATTAGCCGGATGGGCAAAGCAACGCGGCGATACACGCAAATCGGGTAGAAACAAATCCGCCGCTTGGAACTTCCGACGTTCGACAGCAGACAAGAACCACTTCCGGTCTAGCGTGTGTCAAAATAAAAGCCCAGCTAACGCTCACTTTGACAAATGGAGAGTTTGGAAAGAACGAATTTTGGAGTAAAAGAAGTAATTACAGTACAATACAGACATTGCACACTTTAAAACAAAACTCACGTGTACTATCTTTTTATTTTTTTTAAAACGATTTTTACTCATGGCGCAGTGGGTAGCGCTGCTGCCTCGCAGTCGGGAGATCTGGGGACGCGGGTTCACTTCCCGGGTCCTCCCTGCGTGGAGTTTGCATGTTCTCCCCGTGTCTGCGTGGGTTTCCTCCGGGCGCTCCGGTTTCCTCCCACAGTCCAAAGACATGCAGGTTAGGTGGATTGGCGATTCTAAATTGGCCCTAGTGTGTGCTTGGTGTGTGGGTGTGTGTCCTGCGGTGGGTTGGCACCCTGCCCGGGATTGGTTCCCTGCCTTGTGCCCTGTGTTGGCTGGGATTGGCTCCAGCAGACCCCCGTGACCCTGTGTTCGGATTCAGCGGGTTGGAAAATGGATGGATGGATTTTTACTCAATCAATTAACAAGAAAAAGTACAAATCTCCAAAATGTTCACTTAGATGAGATATCCTTTATTTGTCCCCCAAGGGGAAATTAAAACTTTAGAGAAGTTCAAGAGAAGTAAAAATTACAAATATATTGCAGCGTCGGAGCCGAGATGGATTCCCTGCTCTTTGAAGTGACTTGCTATCCTTAAAAGGACTACAGTACTCGCCTTTTCTCATACTAGTTGGAAATGCATACGACTTTGCAGACTTGTCGTTTATATAGGCACCCCTGCCGCTGGTGATGCAATGCCAGCTCATACTTGGGTGACTCATCTGACTGATGCAACTTGTCAATGCCATTACATAGCCCTCCCCCTGAAGTCGCCGTCCCCAGCAACCAAATCCAACTCCTTGCAATGGCGCACAGACTTGTGTAGTCGTCTCTCTCACTTCTGTCGTACAGCATCAGCAGGGATCGCGTGTGTGTGACGCCGTGTTCTCAAAAGACACAGCCGGGAGGCTGACTGCTGTGCTGTCGTGTCGTGTCAAGGACTACTACAGCCCAAAAACGTAACATGGGACTGCCCTCCTGTGGGCCCACTACCTGCAGAAGGAATCTGGGCCGGGTGCAATGTGACCTGGGTGGCAGAGAACCCAGACACACAAACTGACATAAAATACTTATTGCAGGCCAGATATTCAGGAAACCACTAAAACTGGCCATCAGCGACAGTCACGTGGACGAATAAATAAAACTTCTCTGTCAAAACGCGCCTGGTGGTGGACGGCTCAGCGCTGTAGTCCAGACAGGACGGGTGGGAGAGGGCGACGCGGGGCGCTCACAAATAATAATTCATAAAGACGATATAAAAATGGCATCCACAAACGAAGTGATTAGTTCCTGTACTATAATGTTCTGTGGTCATAGGTAATTTCCATATCGTGTGGTCATACGTAATTTCCGTTTCAAACGCGAAAAGAATTTTATATATACTGTATATAGATGGTAAATGGAGGTCCACCTACCTGTAACAAGGCATGTTGCTTATCATTGCTTTTTCTGTTTCTTACATTGCACATTTGTGCTCAAAAGTGATCAGTTACGTCCTAATGGGAGAAAAGGAAGCTGGGACCAATGAGGGAAATGGGACAGGGGCTTGAACCAATGTAGCCATCCCTTTGGGCAAGTTCTGTCCCCTAGGACTCAGATTGGAAATGACTGATCTCGCTCTTCTTAAAGCAGCCTTCGTAGCAGCTGTCATGCCTGCTAGGGAAAAAAACCTATTGTGTCTATTTGGCACAAGTCAGAGAGAAGTAGAGCCACTGGCAAAAGCAGAATTCGATCCTTGTAATGTATTTACTTTTATTTATTTTTTTGACATTTTCCATACCCAGTTCTAAAGTTCAAAGCTGAGAGTTTTTGTGCATTCCTGTAAACAAAGATCAGTCAGTCAAACTTTAGGAGAGACTGACGATCGAAACGTTGGCTTTTATAATAAAAGTGAGCGTGGTAATAAACTGAGAAGTCATCCTGTGCATGGAGAAGAATGGCACCACGTGTATGTTGTCAAGCTGAAGCTGGAGAGGAAGAAAAGAGAAATTAAAAGAGAAGATGCTTTAATTCAGAGGTGCCCAATACATCAATTGTGATCGACCAGTAGATCGGAAAGGTAGTGCAGGTAGATCGCGTTGCATTCAAAAATTTTTTTTAAAAAATGTTAGTCTATCATATATCCTCCCAATGGCATTTGCCACTTGATCGACATATAGGGCGGCCAGTCTGAGATCTCGTTTCTTCTAAACACACTGGTCATCCCGCACGCACGTTCAGATACACGAGCTACTGCAAATCTCCGGCCATCTAAGTGATCTAGTTAGCCTTCCAATTTATATCGACTAAAGAAGAGATATGAAAAAAGAAATTTGTGGGGATGGGTTGCTGGACGTGCAGAATGGGAAGAGGACTTTTGTTTTCCTCACAATGTCACAATCGAAGTGCGTTTGTCTGATCTGTCAATCTATCATTGCCATTCCAAAGAAGGAAAATGTGAAAAGGCACTTTTGAACTGTTCATAAAAACCACGAAACTGACTTCCTTCCGAAAAGCGATCAGAGAAAGGAGAGGGAACTAAAATCGCAGTTAATCGGACAGCCGTCATTTTTCACTCGGCGGGATTGAAAAGCAAAGGCAGACCCACCGAAGCATCGTTCCGGGTGAGTCACTCGATCATTAAGCATAAGAAGTCCTTCCAAGATGGAGAGATGATAAAAGAGGCCTTCGTTGAGGCAAATGGCTAGGGAGAAATTCCTGCTGAGATTTTGTGACCCCTGGCTGGAGAAAAAAGGAGTTTCTCCTTGTCATTAAACATGCAGAATACAAGCAACTTAATAACGATCAATGGCTGCTTGACTTGGTATTTTTTTCCGATCTGACCAATATGTTGAGTGAGCTTAATTTACAGCTGAAAGAAAAAGACAAAACCATGGTGAATATGATTAGCTCAGTTAATGCTTTCAAATGAAAAATGCAACATCTGTCCTCAAAGCTGCAGCGCATTGATTTGGGGAACATCCAAAACTTCATGTCAGAGCTGGAGACGCAATGGAAGGCGTGTGCGCAAGTTGAAAGCATACGCTACACAGAGCAGATTGAAAATTGCGTGTCAGACTTTGACAGATGGTTTCAAGACTCCACTTTACTTGAGCCAATCGCTACATTTATGTGCTATCCATTTAGGGAAGATGTTGAGGGGGATTCACCCGCATCAAAAATTACAACACCTAAAACTCCTCTACAGTGGAGGATGAGATTTTGACACTACAGGATGACATTCAGCTGAAGTCTGAGGTTCTTGGACAGTTTTGGAACTTACTCACAGAGGAAAAGTACCCAAACATGAGGAAATGTGCTGCCTCCTTGACTCGGCCTTGTCTCTACTTATTTATGAGAGTCAACTTTTTCCCACATGAAGATTATTAAAGCCAAATACTGTAGTGACCATAAATGTATTGAATTGTTATTGTGCCATAAGGGTTATTCAGTTGTGCAAGGTACGACAACATATATTTTATGTACAGTAATCCCTCGCTACTTCGCGGTTCACTTTTCGCGGATTCACGACTTTGCGGATTTTATATGTAAGCATATCTAAATTCATAACGCGGATTTTTCGCTGCTTCGCGGGTTTCTGCGGACAATGGGTCTTTTTACTTGCTTCCTCAGTTGGTTTGCCCAGTTGATTTCATACAAGAGATGCTATTGGCGGATGGCTGAGAAGCTACCCAATCAGAGCACGCAGTTAAGTTCCTGTGTGCTGCTGATTGGCTCAGCGACGGAGTGTTGCATTAACCAGGAAGTCTCATCTCACTCATTCATCACTAACGTGCTAATGCTTCAGGGGCCGTGTCCAAGCACCAACAGAAGATGCAAATGATTGCAGAAAAGGTAAAAGTTTTGGATATGTTGAAGGAAGGGAACAGCTACACCGCTGCAGGACGTCGATTCTTTTTATTTAAAAAGGAGGAAAAGCATATAAGATCTACGGCCGCAGTGTCCTTTAACCAGGGTGCAAAACAAGTTGCAAGTGAACGTGATAAGGCAGTACAAGTCTGGATGGAATCTGCTTTAGGAATCTTTGCAACAAGGTCGACGACGTCATGACCGCCTACAAGCTGCTACGTGTACTTCGCTATACAGTAAGTGTAAACTTATCTACCGATTTCATATTGCTTAGCAGTTGTCCCTGTTTTTAATAGAGTAAACGGTGGGTTGTAAACAATACAGGGACGGTTTAAAAATGTCCAAATACACGTTAAATAATTAAATAAATATAGTGTCCCTACTTCGCGGAAATTTAGTTATCGCGGTCGGCCTTGGAACCTATCTCCCGCGATAAGTGAGGGATTACTGTATAAAGTATACTCAGTATATATAATATATATAGCATTTTTAATGTAGGTAGATCATTTTGACCTGATAATTTTAAAAGTAGCTCGCAAGCCGAAAAAGTGTGGGCACCCCTGCTTTAATTAATTCAGACTTTTTCCTTTTGTTCTGTGATTAAAACGGATAGTCAGATAGTACAGCAGCTCACATTTTTAGTTAAGATAAAGAAGAAAGTGGCGTTCTTGCTTAGCACACATTTTGGTAGCCCAATAGCCAAATGTTTAGATTTCCTGTGTAAACTTATTAAGCATGTTAGGCTCAGATCTTCTTGATAAACATCTTGTGAGCATTTTATTAGAATTGTGGTTTGTGATTATGGCAAGCATTTTATTCTGTTTTGTTGCATGTTAATTATGGATAAATATTTTATTAGTTTTAAAAAGTATATTTTAATGATATCTTATTTTAGCTTTTTTTGTGGTCACCGAACAGAATTTCATTGTTCGAAACAGGCAACTTCTGTGGTCTGCTGTTTACTTGCAAGGTATCACTTTAATCCACCTTAATAAAAGGATTAGTGTCTGTCTGTTGTGTCCATCCGGCTGCTATGTCTCAGTAATTCCAATAGATGGTGCATCACAAACATTAACTCTGATTTTACGAATCTCATACCAAATGGATTATAACAGAGAGATATACATTGCATGGTACACTGCAGACATTAACGCGCTGGTCTGTGTTGACTGCTTAGATTTCAACCCATCTTAGACAGTTGCAGACGGAGTGGTGGCTCTGAGGCAGGGATCTGCATTGGTAATCAGAAGGTTTCAAATCCCGTAAACACCCAAAGTGACTCTACTCTGTTGGGCCCCTGAGCAAGACCTTTAACCTGCAATTGCTTTGCCCTGTGTATGACGTTAATTTGCATCCAGCCCTGCAAGTAGGCCCTCCAACCTGCAAGGAAAAACCTGGGGGTTGGTGGCAGAATTGTCACTCCAGCCACCATAAAAAACCTCACACTGTTCCCTTCCATTTGAATGTGGTGCTGAGGTGTCACCAAGTGCATGGCCGCACTCGGGTCCTAATCTGTCATGGGGTGGGTGCAGCAATGCGCTGTTTAAGATAGCATAGAACAAAATACTTTAACATGGCTGGTTATGCAGGAGCTTATTGTTTAAAAAAAAAAAAAAAAAAAATCGGACTGGAACCTATTCTATAACATTTCAGTAATTATTTAGTGCTCTGATGCTAATCTTTCTGATCATAACATAGGTCATTACGATAGCAATTAATGAAAAGAATTCATAAATAATTGCAGAATTACAGTATTTGAGTGTTCCTCTAGAGAGCCTCTTTCTCTTGTACGATTTGGCTCAAAAACTAATCAGCACATCGTCATCTCATAACAGGCTTAAGTTTTGAGTTTGGCAATTTTTTTTTTTAGATTTTAATTTTATTTAATTTTTTAAAATCAAATAACACTCCATACACATAACTCAAGTTTTACAAAAAGAAAAAGGTTCAAAACAAATCAACCCCCACCCCTGAGAAAGAGCGCTAGGCCAGCAGTGTAAAACTTTATGCTAGTAAAGACAAATGAATAGATAAAATAATAAATGAAGAGATAAATGGAGTAAAAGAGGGGAGAGAACCTGCTTCCTCAATTTAAATGCTTATTCTAAAATGTTATTGATTAGATCCTGCCAGGTTCTGAAAACGTTTTGTACAGATCATCTAAGTGCAAATTTGATTTTTTCCAGTTTCAATTAGTATATAACATCAGTTACCCACTGACTTTGGTATTTTTCTGTTGGGCCATTTAAGCTCTAGACCATCCTCAAGAAACTGTGACACACAGACACACACCCATCATCGAGATATCAATGTTTTTGGTATCAGGGGACCGTAAAACGTAAAGATTCGACGAAAACCGGAGATCGAAATTTTTGATGACTCTAAAGCTTTTGCTCCTCCCCTATAGATGATAGGTTCTGATTGAGGGGTGGGGTGCAAAGCATAAAAATAAAAACAATTTTAAAAAAATTAAGAAAACAATAATCAATATTGGGCGGCACGGTGGCGCAGTGGGTAGCGCTGCTGCCTCGCAGTTGGGAGATCTGGGGACCTGGGTTCGCTTCCCGGGTCCTCCCTGCATGGAGTTTGCATGTTCTCCCCGTGTCTGCGTGGGTTTCCTCCGGGCGCTCCGGTTTCCTCCCACGTTCCAAAGACATGCAGGTTAGGTGGATTGGCGATTCTAAATTGGCCCTAGTGTGTGGTTGGTGTGTGGGTGTGTTTGTGTGTGTCCTGCAGTGGGTTGGCACCCTGCCCCGGATTGTTTCCTCCCTTGTGCCCTGTGTTGGCTGGGATTGGCTCCAGCAGACCCCCGTGACCGTGTGTTCGGATTCAGCGGGTTGGAAAATGGATGGATGGATGGATGGATAATCAATATTGGAATTGGCCAATTCTAGTAACGTGATCAGAATCAGCCCTAAAAAAACCTGATCGGGGCAACCTTTCACTCCACCATGTACCGTCTGGGATAAAATTACTTTTAACACATGTAACTAGTTGTTTTATACCATTTAGAAATGCTTTTTTTTCGTGCCACCAAAAAGACTGCAGGGTTCAAGGACTGAACAAAACATACATGGAAAAGCAATCCACTTTGGGGTAAACAATAATAAAAAATGATACATTAAAATGATCACCTTTTCTGTTTTCACGTTCCTTAATATTTATTCTTTCATTGGGTCATTATTGTAATATGTGCAGAGTACAGTGAAATTCTCAACTGCATGCAACATGCCTCCCCTCTCCAGTGTCGTGATGAGTGAGTAGAACAACCTTACCTGAAAACCTCTGTCTTTCTTCCCTGGAAAATTTCAAAACACAGATTTGAGCTACAGTATGTAGAAAGAAATGCAGGAAATAAATCTTCTCAGTTTAAGCAAATGAAGATGTAGAAGTGACATAGCTGAAGTGTTTAACATTAAAAAATGAATCAGTAGTGTGGATCCCAACTGTGACACATCTTTTTTTTCTCTATTTGACATAAGGTCTAATGAACATTAGAACAATCGAGACGAGAACAGGCCACTCAGCCCAACAAAGCTCGCCAGTCCTATCTGCTTATTTCTTCCAAAAAAACATCAAGTCGAGTTTTGAAAGTCCCTAAAGTCTTACTGTCTACCACACTACTAGCTTATTCCAAGTGTCTATTGTTCTTTTTAAACTAGGGGGCTCTGCTCACCAAAACCCCCAGGCGGGCGATACGCACTACCCACTTTGCGGATATGCCGCTCACGTATGGGGAAGTGGATGTACAATTTAAACAGTTTGTTATTTTCATGGGAATTTTTTTTTTTGTTATACAGTAATCCCTCCTCCATCGCGGGGGTTGCGTTCCAGAGCCACCCGCAAAATAAGAAAATCCGCGAAGTAGAAACCATATGTTTATATGGTTATTTTTATATTGTCATGCTTGGGTCACAGATTTGCGCAGAAACACAGGAGGTTGTAGAGAGACAGGAACGTTATTCAAACACTGCAAACAAACATTTGTCTCTTTTTCAAAAGTTTAAACTGTGCTCCATGACAAGACAGAGATGACAGTTCTGTCTCACAATTAAAAGAATGCAAACATACAGTGGTGTGAAAAACTATTTGCCCCCTTCCTGATTTCTTATTCTTTTGCATGTTTGTCACACAAAATGTTTCTGATCATCAAACACATTTAACCATTAGTCAAATATAACACAAGTAAACACAAAATGCAGTTTGTAAATGGTGGTTTTTATTATTTAGGGAGAAAAAAAAATCCAAACCTACATGGCCCTGTGTGAAAAAGTAATTGCCCCCTGAACCTAATAACTGGTTGGGCCACCCTTAGCAGCAATAACTGCAATCAAGCGTTTGCAATAACTTGCAATGAGTCTTTTACAGCGCTCTGGAGGAATTTTGGCCCACTCATCTTTGCAAAATTGTTGTAATTCAGCTTTATTTGAGGGTTTTCTAGCATGAACCGCCTTTTTAAGGTCATGCCATAGCATCTCAATTGGATTCAGGTCAGGACTTTGACTAGGCCACTCCAAAGTCTTCATTTTGTTTTTCTTCAGCCATTCAGAGGTGGATTTGCTGGTGTGTTTTGGGTCATTGTCCTGTTGCAGCACCCAAGATCGCTTCAGCTTGAGTTGACGAACAGATGGCCGGACATTCTCCTTCAGGATTTTTTGGTAGACAGTAGAATTCATGGTTCCATCTATCACAGCAAGCCTTCCAGGTCCTGAAGCAGCAAAACAACCCCAGACCATCACACTACCACCACCATATTTTACTGTTGGTATGATGTTCTTTTTCTGAAATGCTGTGTTCCTTTTACGCCAGATGTAACGGGACATTTGCCTTCCAAAAAGTTCAACTTTTGACTCATCAGTCCACAAGGTATTTTCCCAAAAGTCTTGGCAATCATTGAGATGTTTCTTAGCAAAATTGAGACGAGCCCTAATGTTCTTTTTGCTTAACAGTGGTTTGCGTCTTGGAAATCTGCCATGCAGGCCGTTTTTGCCCAGTCTCTTTCTTATGGTGGAGTCGTGAACACTGACCTTAATTGAGGCAAGTGAGGCCTGCAGTTCTTTAGACGTTGTCCTGGGGTCTTTTGTGACCTCTCGGATGAGTCGTCTCTGCGCTATTGGGGTAATTTTGGTCGGCCGGCCACTCCTGGGAAGGTTCACCACTGTTCCATGTTTTTGCCATTTGTGGATAATGGCTCTCACTGTGGTTCGCTGGAGTCCCAAAGCTTTAGAAATGGCTTTATAACCTTTACCAGACTGATAGATCTCAATTACTTCTGTTCTCATTTGTTCCTGAATTTCTTTGGATCTTGGCATGATGTCTAGCTTTTGAGGCGCTTTTGGTCTACTTCTCTGTGTCAGGCAGCTCCTATTTAAGTGATTTCTTGATTGAAACAGGTGTGGCAGTAATCAGGCCTGGGGGTGGCTACGGAAATTGAACTCAGGTGTGATACACCACAGTTAGGTTATTTTTTAACAAGGGGGCAATTACTTTTTCACACAGGGCCATGTAGGTTTGGATTTTTTTTCTCCCTAAATAATAAAAACCATCATTTAAAAACTGCATTTTGTGTTTACTTGTGTTATATTTGACTAATGGTTAAATGTGTTTGATGATCAGAAACATTTTGTGTGACAAACATGCAAAAGAATAAGAAATCAGGAAGGGGGCAAATAGTTTTTCACACCACTGTATCTTCCTCTTCAAAGGAAACAGAGAGGAAAGCAAACAAATCAATAGGGCTGTTTTTCTTTTAAGTATGCGAAGCACCGCCGGTACAAAGCTGTTGAAGGCGGCAGCTCACACCCCCTCTGTCAGGAGCAGAGAGAGAGAGAGAGAGAGAGAGAGAGAGAGAGACAGAGAAAAACAAAGTCAAAAATCAATACGTGCCCTTTGAGCTTTTAAGTATGTGAAGCACCGTGCAGCATGTCGCTTCAGGAATCAGCTGCACACAGAAGGTAGCAACGTGAAGATAATCTTTCAGCATTTTTAGACGAGCGTCCGTATCATCTAGGTGTGCAAACAGCCCCCCTGCTCACACCCGCTACGTCAGGATCTGAGAAAGTCAGCGCAAGAGAGAGAGAGAGAGAGAGAGAGAGAAAGTAAGCTGGGTAGCTTCTCAGCCATCTGCCAATAGCGTCCCTTGTATGAAATCAACTGGGCAAACCAACTAAGGAAGCATGTACCAGAAATTAAAAGACCCATTGTCCTCAGAAATCCGCGAACCAGCAAAAAATCCGCGATATATATTTAAATATGCTTACATATAAAATCCGCGATAGAGTGAAGCCGCGAAAGGCGAAGCGCGATATAGCGAGGGATCACTGTATATGCATAATAGAACTAACTATTTTACATTATAGCGAGTAATTAACCATAGTAGAAAACAGTAAAACATAATAAATTGAAAGAAAATTATGTTTCATGTTGCGTTAGAGGTATTCGTTGTGTTATACGTTTTTGTTCTGTTTGGCTTTGAAATTAACACGCAAATACTTTTTAAACTTACACTTTTACTGTAAAACTTCAGTAAAAGCAAATTTTTTAATTAACTTTTCGTCAATATCGCACTGAATTTTGATTCCGCGTTTGGACTTACATTGTGACAATGCAACGTATTGTCTTTTCTTTTTCTCAAATAAACCGACTTTTTTGAATGTTTGTCCCTGTGATTTGTTAATTGTCATAGCAAAAGCTATTCTAATGGGAAACTGTAAACGTTTTAATACAAATGGCATATAAAGATCTCCTTTGGTGTCTAATGTTATCTGCGGAAGATGCACTACATTACCTTTCTTGTCGCCTGTTAAAATTTGACGTCAGAATTGTTCGACAGCATAGTCTATTGACACACATTTAACCAATTTGCAGTGTAACCGACCAACAATTTTTGCGTTAATTCGTTTGATTTCATCGTCTCTCGGTGCTAGGATTGCCCGTGTACTCAATTCTTCTGTTGATAACCCTTCGGGATGAAATTCTTCAACAAGATTTGGACATAATAAGTCTTTTATTGGGAACTTAAAGTGAGGAAAACGTAAAAATTTTTAAGAGCTGAGAGTGCAGGAACTGTGTCTGACAAAAGCATTCACATGAATGAGAGGTGAGAGGACTGTGGGCGTGGTTGAGAGGAGGGCGGGACTTGAACAAATCTCTTGGCAATAGTCTCGTCTCAAGATTTTCTTTTATAATAGAGAGATGTCTCCAACATGAATGCTATTTTCACCTTTGTGTCTCATATTGTACTTTTAAATATAAAAAATAATACCTTACACACACATACATATATATGTAGAGTATATAAATTATATATACAGTATATATATATATATATATATATATATATATATATATATATATATATATATATATATATATTTATATATATATTTATATTATACATGTTGTCACAGACAACTGGGGTTCTGACCCAGTCGGGACGCCTAAAAGGACCAAAAGGTCGCATGAATAGCTTCCGGGCCACGAGGGGGAAACCGCCCTGGAGCAGGAGAGGACCACAGGAAAGGAGAGAAAAGGTTCTAACTCGTTAGGACCCGTGGCAACCGCCAGAGGGCGCCTTAAACCTCGTGGGACCTGGTAATAGTTACTTCCGCCACACTCGGCAAGATGGTGGAGGAATCTGCCCGGGACGCCTGGAGTGCTTCCGGTGCAAAGGGCAGCACTTCCGCCACACCAGGAAGTGCTGCTGGATGGACGTCATCAGTCACCTGGAGCACATCCAGGCAGGAATAAAAGGGGCCGCCTTCCAGCAATCTGGGAGCCCGAGTTGGGAGTGGGAGTAGGACAAAGCTCCCAGGAGGAGACAGGCGGCCAAGGACATTGAGAGAAGCACGAAAGAGGAGTGATTAGTGCTGAGCACACTGTGTGTGTTTGGGACTGTGTTTATTTGTGCTTTAATAAACGTGTGCTTTTATAAGATGTGGTTTCCGACTGGTGGTGTCTGGGCAAGTCTCACAATATATAATATATTACATATATATATATATATATATATATATATATATATATATATATACGCACACAGTCATATGAAAAAGTTTGGGAACCCCTCTCAGCCTGCAGAATAATTTACTTTCAACAAAAAAGATAGCAGTGGCATGTCTTTCATTTCCTAGTAACATCTCAGTACTGGGGTGTTTTTTGAACAAAGATTTTTAGTGAAGCAGTATTTAGTTGTATGAAATTAAATTAAATGTGAAAAATTGGCTGTGCAAAAATGTGTGTCCCCTTGTAATTTTGCTGATTTGAATGCATGTCACTGCTCAATGCTGATTACGTGCAACACCAAATTGGTTGGATGAGCTCGTTAAGCCTTGAACTTCATAGACAGGTGTGTCCAATCATGAGATATAAAGGTATTTAAGATGGTCAATTGCAAGTTGTACTTCCCTTTGACTCTCCTCTGAAGAGTGACAGCATGGGATACTCAAAGCAACTCTCAAAAGATCTGAAAACAAAGATTATTGAGTCTCATGGTTTAGGGGAAGGCTACAAAAAGCTCTTTCAGAGGTTTAAACTGTCAGTTTCAACTGTTTAGCCAATAAAAGGTGTCATTTTACTTGGCTTTTCTCTACAACTGTAAGGAATGTAATCAGGAAATGGAAGGCCACATGCACAGTTGCTGTTAAACCCAGCAGGTCTGGCAGACCAAGAAAAATACAGGAGCAGCATATGCACAGGATTGTGAGAATGGTTACAGACAAGCCACAGATCACCTCCAAAAACCTGCAAGAACATCTTGCTGCAGATGGTGTATCTGTACATCGTTCTACAATTCAACACAATTTGCACAAAGAACATCGGTATGGCAGGGTGATGAGAAAGAAGCCCTTTCTGCACTCACTCCACAAACAGAGTCGCTTGTTGTATGCAAATGCTCATTTAGACAAGCCAGATTCATTTTGGAACAAAGTGCTTTGGACTGATGAGACAAAAATTGAGTTACTTGGTCATAATAAAAAGCACTTTGCATGGTGGAAGAAGAACTGCATTCCAAGAAAAACACCTGCTACCTACTGTCAAATTTGGTGGAGGTTCCATCATGCTGTGCGGCTGTGTGGCTAGTTCAGGGACTGGGCCCTTGTTAAAGTCGAGGGTCAGATGAATTCAACCCAATATTAACAAATTTTTCAGGATAATGTTCAAGCATTAGTCACAAAGTTGAAGTTACGCAGGGGCTGGATATTCCAACAAGACTGTGACTCAAAACACAGTTTGAAATCTACAAAGGAATTCATGCAGAGGGAGAAGTACAATGTTCTGGAATGGCCGTCACAGTCCCCTGACTTGAATATTATCGAAAATCTATGAGATGATTTGCAGCAGGCTGTCCATGCTCGGCAGCCATCAAATTTAACTTAACTGGAGAGATTTTGTATGGAAGAATGGTCAATAATACCTCCATCCAGAATCCAGACACTCATCAAAAGCTATAGGAGGCATATAGAGGCTGTTATATTTACAAAAGGAGAATCAACTAAGTATTGATGTAATATCTTTGATGGGGTGCCCACATTTATGCACCTGTCTAATTTTGTTATGATGCATATTGCATATTTTCAGTTAATCTGATAAATTTAATGTCACTGCTGAAACACTACTGTTTCCATAAGGCATGTCATATATTAAAAGGAAGTTGCTACTTTGAAAGCTCAGCCAATGATAAAAAAATCCAAAGAATTAAGAGTTAAGAATAAAATTTGGGAATTCAAAATTTCCAACACTTTTCATATGACTTTCTCTCTCTCACTCTCTAATAATATATATTATTATATGATTGAATAATGAGAAATGCTCTCTCTCTCTCTCTAAGCACTTTTCATAGGCAGTGGGGAGCCACTTCAACCACTATCAATGTGTAGCACCCTCCTGGATGATGCAATGGCAGCCATTTTTGGGCCAGAATGCTCCCCACACATCAGCTATTGGGTGGTGAAGAGCTGAGGGAGAGAGACATAGGATGAGTAGTGGGCCAGAATGACTACACTGTGATGGACAATTTGGCCAAACATCGGGACACACCCTACTCTTTTCGAAAAATTCCCAGGGATGTTTATGACCACAGGGAGTTGGGATCTCGGTTTTATGTCTCATCTGAAGGATGGCACCATTTGTACAGTGCAGTGGCTGCACTGGGGCATTGGGATCCAAAAAACATACCACAGGGTAGGCGCCAGCTGCTGGCCTCACCAACCCCTCTTCCAGCAGCAACCCAAGCTTTTCCTAGATGGCCTGCCATCCAAGTACAGAACAATTTACTCATTTTACATTTTTTTTGTTAGCCATATTTTGGATAACATTTATTCTTCCAAAAAAAAAAAAAATACAAGCTGTAACCATTTGAATCTTTCAACAATTAATATCCCAACACTATGAAGTTCAAACAGAAAAAGCAACATTTGATGGCAACAAATTGTAGAAGATCTAAATTATTAGAGCTAGCAAAGTTATCAGGCTACTAACAAGCACAAATTATTTTGTGTTTCATGTGCGGCAATTATGATGTAATTTTTTTTTTAAATTTTGCTTATCAGCCTAATACATTTCATTAGTGAATTAAAACACCCTGATTTTACATTGGCATCAGGAATAGGTTTACCTATTTTCAGTGCGACAATCAACATGTTTAAAAACACATCTGTGGTACACTAAGAGTATAATTCTGCATCTGACCCTGTTCCAACTCACTCGTAATCCCAAGATTCTTGACCGTTTTCTCATTAATGCAAAAGGAAAACTGTCGTTATTCCCATTTTCGTCATTATAAATCGCCACTTTAAGGAGCATTTTTCAGTGTCTGCAATGAACATTTAGCTGTTGCTGCCGTGTCCATCTTCGTTTACGGCTGGCTCCCACACACAGCACTCAAATGGCGTCTGCCGAACCATCATACAACCTAATTAAAATGTTTGCCATTTATTGAGATGCTGAATAAAAGTTACAACTGGATATTCAGTGTTGCATAGAATTCTGCTAACAGCCAAAACTACAGGCAATTACTTCTGACAGACATTACTTTGCAGTTGTTTTGGACTACTTCATTCCACACAAATACTCTGTTTACACCATTCACTTGTATTCCGATTCTATATACACAGGTGGTAAATGCACTACACACACACTGTATTAATAACCAGATGCAAATGTGATTACATTTTCCCCTCATAAAATTCAAGTAATCAACCTGACAACCCGACAGATGGTGGTTGTTTCAGAATTTTGCAAGCTTTATGCATTTTTACTGATAATGAAGGCCCAGGAAAGTAGCCATCAGTGACAAAAGGAATAGAATGGGTGGCCAGCTCTTTTTATCTTATTGTTGGATCTTAAGCTTTAATCTAGGTTACTTTAGTTCTGTATACTGCTTATTTCAACTAAGACTTACCACAAAATAAAATATAAACTTTACTTACGTTGAAATGACACTGCATACCCTCTGCATTTATGTGTTACAATTAATAGCAGCAGTCAGCTTTGCAAATTCCAAGCCTGTTTAACAAAAAGCAGAATTAATTTTTAACATGAGAAAAGTACATTTCCAAGTAGGAGTTTTCTCCCCAACATCTCTTAAACCATCAGCATCATTTAAAGCACAATAAGGGTCTTTGATCATCAAAAAAAAAAAAAAAAGCATATAAATGTGTACAATGAAATATAAAAAGTTTATTGATCTGGATATCTTTACATTTAAAACACCATCATGAACATCATATTTAAGAGAAACGATATTGTCACATTATTAAATAAAAGTTAAATGCTGGGCTTTTACAGATTATCTAAAGTAGTTTGAGAAGTTCATTTCAAACTGAAAAAGTAGTAATGAGAAAGATGGATTATATGAACTAAGATGAATTTTAACTGAAGAAAAAAAAAAGATTTAACAGTTACATACATGCTTTTAGATATAAAATACTAATTAGAAATTAAGCAAGATGAAGTTGAAACACTGAAGTTTTCCTGGAGCTAGAAAAACATGTATATGTGCTTAAAATGAGACAGCAGTGCAAGGATCAAGCGTTGGTGCTGAACATACAAATGTCTTGGGTGCCAGTCAAGTAAAGCTTGCCATGGCTAAACTGTTAATACTGAAAGTGTACAGTATGTGGCAAGGCTCAGCTGCACAGCTCGTCTTCAATACTATGGTGGCGCTACAGATTAACTGCTGCTCTTTTAAGTTTGTTCTTCTGATGAAATGCCAGAACGTTTTCTTCATAAATCAAGCTGTAAACTTTTCAGTTTGGCACATCCTCCCATTGGAAGCAATAATGACATCTTCAGACTGACCACTCTCACTTTCTTTAGTGTGGTGTGCACTACTGACAATAAGAAAGACATGGAACACTACACTAGGCCTCAAGAGAAAGACAAATCTCAAATAAATGAAGGCTACTTAATGGAAATAATAAAATCCAGAAATGTGCCACACTGTAAACACCTTGAATATAATGTTACAGCTGCTTCAAAATTCTCTAGTGGACATATCTGATCTGCTTAACATGATTTGTTATCATTCATACGAGCCATGTAAAGACAAAAAAAAATGTAAAGAGCTGTAACATTTTGTCATATATTCTAAACTTGCAACATAGACAATGGTGACTAACAGTGATCAAAAATTACAAGGTGACATTCATATCAAGGATATTTGATAATCACAATCAGAAAGGGGTTAATCCATGCTCAGCGCACTTAACAACTGAAATCAAGTACTATAATTAATATAAGGAAAATGCTGCTGAAATCATTGTTTGTAACATTACAAGTTGAAGATTACCAAGGATCACCTCACAGTGCAGTGTTATCTTACCAGTTTAGATTCGACCAGTAAAAACTGCACCACTAAGAAAATCTGAAGTATGTGTGGCAATGTCTCTGTTATTAATTTAGCTTGCCCTCATTCGCAAATGTTACGTCATCTGTTTGAAGTGTGGAAGGCAGCTAAACATGATGCAAAACTAATGTTTTGAGATGCATTTCTTACCTCAGTCATGATGGAGAAATCCAACTTCAGCAAGTATCATGGCAGCATCTACAGAATGCCTACCAGCTAGCAAATCACAGGCTTCAACTGGAGCAAACTAACCAAGCCAGATTACTAATTGTCCAGATGTTTAATGTAAAATAAAAATTCTCTAATCTATCCTATCCAATCCAACTCAGGGTCACTGGGGACCACACGTTATCAGGAATCCAATCTTGGATGGGGCACCAGTCCATCACGGGGCTCACACACATATTCACCCATGCAATGAGAGTTTTTTCTCCAGAATGTTAAACTGATTGATCCACTTCAGTTCACAACTTAACTTCCGCTGCACTAAGAAGGCCCTCTTATTTAATGTTACTGAAAATAGGGACACAAAACTTGGTTGCCCTGCCCTCTGGATGCATACTAGCATCAGGATACTCTGAAGAAGGGTAGAGTCAATGGACAAGTCTAGCAGTCTTCCTTTTAATGGGTCACAAACCTGTATATGATTTGTGCAAAATTTGCACTGCATAAATTGGAGACAGGTTTTATAATGTGGCCAAAGAGAAGCTCATGTTTAAAACATTAACATGGATAGGTTTACTTGATCTGGAACATACATGTGCCTCTTGACCTCTCCTGATGGCGCTGGTGTAGTACTTCAATGCATACAAACAAATTATCATTGGCACTGAAATGGGCTTTTTTTACAGTTTGCTGGCATCCTCATGTATGCACTACTCAAACAAAAGTATCCGTACAATTATCTAGTTTTCCATGAGGTACAGTATGAGAGAAGGTGGAAATGTCTGCACAAGCTTTAGTTCACTACCTGCTAGGATGTTCCCAAACTATCCACAGTTAATGGTCACTTTTAAAAACAACATGATTTACACTACTGATTCAGCTTTTGGTGAAAAGATAATAAAAAAAGGAAAATTTGTGGAAAATACTAGCATTTTGTTTAACTTTCAATAAGTTTGTAAGACTTAAATTTACCAAATACGAAAAACTATTTTTGTCTAACATATGGCCCCCTTCCATACAAAAAGCTTCCCAAGGTGCTTTACAAGTACACAGCTGTACTACAGTACTTAAAACAGTCACAACCTTGACAGGTTAAGGACTTTCAAAGATCATACACTAATCCAGTAATGGAGGCTAAACAAGATTTTATGGGTCAAAATCCAATACTTTAACCACTAAGCCACATTCAACTGGGTTTAAATTTGAACAGCCATTGCTCCAATCAAGTGAGAATGGCTCAAATGTTGCAATACACATTTGTAGATCTGGGAAGTTGGTTTGAAAACCAGAAACATTCTTTCCACCTGAATGGAAAGAATATGTAGGCTTCCCCTGCTTTATGAAGCTAACTATGTAAGGTGAATTTTTGTAATATGAACTGCTAATGACAATTATTTTAAATTTTAAACATTTTACGCTATTCTTTGCTCCAAAAATGACTTCTACATTCAAATAAGGAAATTCATGAAAACTGATAGAATTTGTTTAATAATAGCTTGAGTCATCATTACACAATCCTCTTCCTGAAATAATTTTTAAAAAGGCTCTTTACCTACAATTCATCACTTTATGTTTCACAGTTAAGGTAAAGGCCTTTCAGTATTTCTTAGGCTTTTCAACTATTTGCACAATGTTTTTTTGTTTTGTTTTGAACCATGCAGTTCAGGATAATGCAAGAAAACATGAGAGCGACACACGTAACAAGGTGACTGAACCGTAGCACAGAAATGCAGATTCAGCATTTAGAGTGACCGAGTCTGGCATCATGTGACATCAACACCCTGCCCAAAACCCCAAGTCACATTCCATTCTGCAAGTTGTAAAGATGACTGGGAGTTTGCACTACGAGCGCAGGTTTGAAAATTGGCCCTGACTTGATCCTCATCTATGTAAAAATTCAGATTCATTGTGATTCATAAGATGAAGACGTACTTACTGTATGTTGTATATGCAAATTTTGATAAAGTAGAGGAAGCCTGTAATGAAGCAGCTTTTACTTTTGTTCTAGATTCCATAAATATAAAATTCAATACTTAAAAGTGAAAGTATTATCCAAATAAGGGATGTGAACCAAGAGACATGACAATCAGTACTAAAAATTTTCCAAAAGGTTGCAATATACATATACACAGTATACTGTAATTATACTGAAGGAATACAATAGAATAGAAAATAGAGTCCTTATACAGATTCAAAAAGTGTTCAACACCTTCACTTTCGACACATTGTAATTTTGTTCAGATTTAATTTTAAATGGATAAATTTACCTTTTTTCTTATCAATCTACACTCAATAACCCATGATGACAAAGTGAAAACGTTTTCAGCTTCAAATGTATCAAAAAAATCAAAAACTAAAATCTCTCTTTTTCGTAAGATTTCATTCCTTTAATTCAGTACTTTGTAGAAGCCCCTTTGGCAGCAATTACAGCTTTAAGTCTTCATGGGTAAGTTTCCGCAAGCTTTGCACACCTGAATATGGGCAGTTTCTCCCATTTTTCCTGTCAAATCCTATGAAGCAAAGCTAGATTGGATTGGAAGCGTCTGTAAACCGACATCTTCAGGTCTTTTTGCAGATGTTCTTGGGGGGTTATGTATGGTATTTGGCTAGGCCACTCAAAGACAATCAGTGGCATGTCCTGAAGCCACTCAAGCGTGGTCTTGGCCATATGCTTCAGGTCACTGTCATACTGAAAAGTGAACCATTGCCCCAGTCTCAGGTCATGTGCAATCTGGAGCAGGCTTTCTTCAAGGACTGCCCTGTATTTGGCATCATTCACCCTTCCCTCAATTTTGACCAGTCTCCCTGTCCTGGCTGCTGAGTAGCAGCCTTGTTGCATCATGCTGCCATCACCATGCTTCATTTTACGGATGACATTAGGTAGGTGCTGAGCAGTGCCGGGTCTTTACCAAATATAGTGCTTGGAGTTCTGCCCAATGGGTTCATTGTTTGTTTCATCAGATCAGAGAATCTTTTTGCTCATGATCTCAGAGTCCTTTAAAAGCTGATTAGCAAACTCCAAGCGAGCCTTCATGTGCCTTTGACTCAAGAGTAACTTCCGTCTGATCGATTTGAGTGCAGCTTAACTGTTAGGATGGTATTAGATAGGTGTTGCACAGTCCCTCTTAATCACCAGACATAGGTTAAATTTATTTCTCAGTACACCAGAGAATACTTTCCTCAAGCTGTCAGAGTTCTTTAAATGCCATTTGGCAAAATCAAAGTGTGCTGTCATGTGTCTTTTACTCAAGGATGACTTCTGTCTAGCCACTCTACCATAAACACCTGATTTATGGAGAGATACTGAGATACTGTCCTTTCATTAAGTAGAGCACTTCTGAAGCTTTATTAGAGTTACCATTGGGTTCCTGGTCACATCCCTGACCACTGCCCATCTTGCCTAGTTACTCAGTTTGGCAGGTCAGTCAACTCTAGGAAGAGTTCTGGTGGTTTCAAACGTCTTTCATTTCACAATTATTGAGACCACTGTGCTCTTGGGAACATTCAAAGCTTTAGAAATGGCTTTATCCCTTTTCCCTGTTCCATGTCTGACCACAATTAGATCACGAGGGTCTGCAGAGACTTCACTGGCTTGATTTTGTCCTGACATGCAGTGTGAATTATGCAACCTTATATACACAGGGGTGCGTCCTTCTAACCAATGTCCAAACAATTCAATTTGGGACTGGGGGACTCCAATCAAATTCTAGACAAATATTAAAAGCAAACAGGATGCACCAGACTAAAATTTGGAAAGCTGGAGCAGAGAGTGTCAATACTTAAAGAAATGTGAGATTTCAGGTTTTGATTTTTAATATATTTGCAAACCTTTCTGAAAATGTGTCTTCACTTTGTCATTATGGGTTACTGATTGTAAATTGATGGGCAAAAATAGCACATTTATCATTTTAAAATTAAATCTAAAACACAAGAAAGTGTGCAGAAAGTGAAGCAGTCTAATGCTATCCAAGTTCACTATAATTGAGAGAAATAATGTATTCGGTTCAGAATGAGACTCAAGCTCCCCAAGTGATGGCACCACACAGACTAAATAGTAGATTGTTAATAAACAGATTTGCCCAGGTAGTGGTCACTTTATCAGTATGATAACCATGCTAGAGTCATAGCAACTCAATCCAGTTCAGAATGACATATGTCGGTTTTTGTACTAGCAAACAAGACAACACAAAGCTCACTGCTTTGACAAATACAACATATTGTGTATCTCAGAGGAAAGCAAGAAAACAGGAGCAAAATCTTAAACTTTAACCCTATCGTTATACTTTATTTACTGAGTAATTTAGCGGAGCTGAAGAAAGAAGATAAAATGATGGCAGGAGAATGCCAAAAAAGACAATCATCCCATACGTAATTATCTTTTAGGATAAGTTGGCATGTGTGATGTGGGTATAACAGTCTAACACTAACCCTGCCCAAAAGTACTATAAGCTGCAGATAAGTGGTGATGTTGCTTACCCGTTTTCCTCTTACTGTTTCCGATTCATTTATTGTTGCATGAAGCAACAAGTCCACATTGTTTTCGTCATGCTTCTTGTGCTATATAGCCCTTGTGACATGATGTATTTATCTTAACTGATACTGACTTGCTTATCACTGACATCATTGTGCCTTTAAAAAGCATGCTCTTCTACCCATCCTTTTGTACATTGATTTCAATTGTGGTGTATCCTCACCTTGGTCTAAATCTATGTTTATTGACCTGGTAGATTTTACCCAAAATTCAGTGGAAAACCACCATTACTCATTGCAGCACAACATCGATTGTGTTGGTGCAAAGACAAGTTGGCATTAAATACAAGCACAGCCAATTGCGACTTGTTCGTTAGCAGACAAACATATGCCACTCATTTTTGTAGTGCAGGAGCTGGTTGCTGCTATGATTTTTGAACACTACAAACCGTCAGTGGCCCCGGAAAAAATACCACCGTAGATGTAGCTGGAGCAGCAGGAGTCCAGGTGGCAGGCAGTGAAGATGTTGCAGGTGCTGTTAAAGTCGGCAAAGAAGGAAGATGGACAGGTCCTGCTGTCATTTCCGAGGTAGCATACTGCTTCTCCCCTGCATGAATTCCTTCATGTTTCTGGAGGTGACTTTTCTGGATGAACCGTTTTCCACATTTTGTGCAGCTGTAGGGCTTCTCTCCAGTATGAATTCGCAGATGTCGTTGAAGGTTACTTTTCTTCATAAATGCCTTCCCACATTCTGTGCAGATGTACGGATTCTCCTGAGTGTGGATTCTCTGGTGCTTTTCAAGTTTACATTTCAATGTGAAACCCTTCCAACATTCCGTACAATGAAATGGCTTCTCTCCATTATGAATCCGCTGGTGTCTCTCTAGGTAACTTTTTTGTTTGAACGTCTTCCCACATATAAGACAATGATGAAGAGCAAATGTTGTCTGGATCCACTGTGGTATTTCAACTGCTTTGTGGGGGTAAAGAGAGAAAGAAACAGAGTTTTAGTGCACATAAATATCATGCTTCCATGCTTATTCAGACTACGCTTTAAAATAACGCTTAATGAAATTCACCACCAATTACATAGTAATGATAGAACTAGATGAACTCCTCCAAGAACTGTGGTCTTGGTGAGGTGGAGGAATTTATGTGCCCCAGTATGCCTTTACGCTTCTTAGTTTGAGTTCTTCTTCTCCTTGCCAAACAGGTCTAAGAGGAGTGTCAGACAAAAAGTGATCAAAAAATTCAAGTTCTCCAGGAGAAAGGCCAAAGGATGGTGTTTAAGCCTGAGCACGGTCATTCAGAACACCCTATATGTACTTTATGGCCATTTGGGTTCAATGTCCATGTGGCAAAAGCTGGGGACCAGATGTAATACAGTGGTTATACACTCACCGGCCACTTTATTATGTACACCTGTTCAACTGCTTGTTAATTCAAATATTTATCAAATATCAGTCAATCACAAGGCAGCAACTCAGTGCATGTAGGCATTGTCAAGATGGCCTGCTGAAGATCAAACCAAGCATCAGAATGGGGAAGAAGAATTATTTAAGTGACTTTGAACATGGCATGGTTGTTCGTGCTAGATGGGCTGAGTATTTCAAAAACTGCTGATCTACAGGGATTTTCATGCACAACCATCTGTAAGGTTTACAGAGAATGGCCCAAAAAATATCCAGTGAGTGGCAGAACTGTGGGTGAAAAAGCCTTGTTGATGCCAGTGGTCAGAGGAGAATGGCCAGACTGTTTCCATTACAGTTATAAATGACCATATTCTCCAAGCCTTACTGGGAAAGTGGATAGTGGGTTCCTTGAACACAGATTTCACCCCAAAATCAATCTTTGTATGAAAAAGACCAATACTGATACCTTCTTGACCCTGGGATACTAAACCAAACATGTACACTTGTTGCAGATATTTAAATAGTTATAGAAAGTTGGCAGTCTTGCCTA
Source organism: Erpetoichthys calabaricus (assembly GCF_900747795.2). NCBI lineage: Eukaryota > Metazoa > Chordata > Cladistia > Polypteriformes > Polypteridae > Erpetoichthys > Erpetoichthys calabaricus. The sequence continues at coordinate 30,034,331 of NC_041405.2, read as the reverse complement.
CACATGTTCATATGACCGGGAACCCCTTGTGCTCCAAGAACACAATCTTCTGTGACCACTGTTCTGTGCCATTCAGGCCTTGAGAGTTGCAAAACCAGGGTTCTTTTCATTATGTTAAGTGCTGTTTAACACTGGAGTATGGTGCATGCAAAACACAGGGCAAATGTCTGGGAAGTATGAAGCTCAAAGACTGTAAGGGTCTAATTCTGTCTTTTGCAGATAATGTAATCTTGGAACCATCTAAATAGTCTGTGGCACTCTCAGTGTGGTTTGCTGCAGAGCAAGATACACAGGAGATGAAACATCAGTCTGGAAGGAGAATCACCAGAGTGGAGAGATTTCATTTCTCGTACAGGATTGTTGCCCTTTCATATGGACAACTGAAGAAAACATGACACATCAGAGAGATGAGACTACTGTTCTGTCAGCGAGATCCAAAACAACCAAGTGTCTTATTCTTTGTCACTGCATTACAAACATTGCACTTCTGGGTGAGTGCTCATTGGTTGCCAACTGTCATACATTGAGAGCCAGCCCACACTTCTTTATGCTAAATCAAACTTGTTTGACTTTGTCATAGTGAGTCACTGAGTATGTCATGATACACAACTCACTATTATAAAACTATGCGGAGACTGCCTCCGACTTACTAAGATTATGCAAAAGAAGTCTGCAATAGAAAATCAACGGAAGAGTCGTCTACTGGGACACAGCTTTCACTCATGATGCAGGGTATTTAAATTAAGTAATTTGTAAATATCTATTACTGTAAATGCTCAACACTGGGGTATTGAAAATAGCAGTACCAGTATGTGCATTATGTCATATGCACAGAGGACAGTAATATTCTTACTGCATGTCCAACCAACATGCTTTAAACATGTTCAGTCAACACGCAATTTTAAATTTAAACCTGTGGCATTTTACTGCTAACCTTTGCACCATTTTAGATCATTCACTGCATTTCAACTGATTACATTTGAAGAGAAACTGGAAAAACTGAGTTGTTCTAAAACTTGTGACCTGTAATGTATCTAATAACAGTTTTGCAAGAGTCATTCCCAGTAAGTTAGCATTAAATTCATGTAAATATCTGCTTGTCTAATATAGAATGCTAATTTTATATACAGTATGACAGATGGGGGGCGCTATCGTCCCCTTGAACCCTCGGACCAGACGCCAGACACCAGATAAAAGTCCAAATTATTATTTTATTCGGACAATACAGTGCACAAAGCACCCTCCACTCTACAATATTCATAAATCAACACAAATACACAATCAATAATCAATCTTCCACTCCCAGACGCATTGCCACCCTTCCTCCCGACTCAGCTTGTCCGTCTGGGATATTCCAGAGTCCTTTATAGTCCTTGACCCGGAAGTGCTTCTGATCCTTCAGTCCACGTGACTTCCCAGCACTTCCGGGTCAGGTGAAAACTCCTCTTCTTCATCCTGGAAGTACGTCATTCCCTCTGTCGCTGTGACTAAGACGCACTTCCGGGTTATACAGAACATACAAGTCCTTGAGCCTCCCTGTAGCATCCTCTTGTGGCCCCCACAGTATCCAGCAGGGTTGTGAATAGAAACTCCATTGTCCAGGATTCCCTGCTGGCCTTCGGGGCACATCCATGCTAAAGGGAGGGCTCCATCTGGCGGCCTGGGGGTATTGGCCGGGATGAATGGCCGGCTATATCCCACAACAGCCATATAAATAAAAGAAGATTCTATTTATCCTCCATAAGCTAACATGTTAATGGAACTTTCTTCCAAAATTCCAAACACAAAGTATCATGACAGCAAGAAGTTATTTTTGTGTGTACTGTGAATTTTTATCTTACTTACTGTATGAACTATTTTTGCTTTGAACTTCACTAAAATGTTTAAGATGAAGATACCTGGACTGTGGAGGTTAATTTATTTTTGGTAAATGTGCAACACTCAATAATCTAACCTTTCCAAAACCTGAAAACATCACAGAAATACAGCTTCACTTAGAAATATTTATTTTAAACTGAAGAAGAAAACCCAAAATGCATAGCTTCAGGTCTAATTTGAATTCTGAGTACCGTATATACTCATGTAAAATTGGGTCTTGAAACCAGAAAAATCAATCATAAAATCAGACCCCAACTTATACACCTGTTCAAAAATATGACACATTTTTTTTTTTTTTTACATCTTGTTTCTTCCAATCTCGCATCAGTTTCTCAGACGTGTTGAATTTTGTTGCAGCAGTGCAGTTACCAATTTCTTTCGCTACTTTTAATTTAAAACCAACTTCATATTTTCTTCTGATCGAACGCTCCATTGTAGATAAGGGATGCTCTTATGATAAAGGTGTATGAGAGTGTGAGATACAAAAAACACAAAACAGTGCTAATGTCGCTTTGGAATAGTTCGGGTATTACCGTGTGGTCATGTAGGTACAATACATAGAAGAAAAAGGCAGTGTGCTCTATGGTTACTCTCTCAAGTGGGTGTTAGCATATCATAATCTCTTGGACCAATAGCGTGAGTTTTCCGCATTCAATTTATACAACCGACATTACAAAATAATGGAAATTATATGGTAAAATCAAGCCTGAAATTATACGTGGGAGAACCTAAACGTAAGTATATATGATAGTCAGAATATGTGCAGATATCAAAAACAGGAATTGGTGTCAATGAAATAGAAACTAAAATGAAACTTTAAATTTTAAAATGCCTTGCCATAATCATCATGCCGTATATACTCAAGTATAAGCCGAGGTACCTAATTTTACCTAAAAAAACTGGAAAAACTTATTGACTCGAGTATAAGCCTAGGGTGGGAAATGCAGCAGCTACTGGTAAGTTTCAATAATCAAAATAAATACCAATAAAATTACCGTACATTAATCGAGGCATCAGTAGGTTAAATGTTTTTGAGTATTTATTTCAAAGAAAAACAGTACTCTAGCTCTGTAAGTGGAGAAGAGGGTCAACAAAAACAATATGGTCTCTCTGTAGTGTGTGTGTGTGTGTGTGTGTGTGTGTACTGTACACTCCAGCTTTCTGTCGGGTAGGCGAGGGCAGCGGGACCCGACTCGAATATAAGCCGAGGGTGACGTTTTTCAGCACATTTTGGGTGCTGAAAAACTCGGGTTATATTTAAGTATATATGATAATTCAAATTTAAGGATATTTCAATTCAAGGTTTTGATTGAAGGGCTGATTTATTAACTCCAAGCAATGAAAGAATACACTAAAAAAAATGCTAAATACTAAACCTGTCTGAAGTGTTTTGCAGAAAGGACCCTCACAAAGTTGCCTTCTTACAAAATGTTTGAGCTAAATTCCTGTCTTGCTGCTAACACAAACTTATTTTTGTTAAACTGCCTGAAACTGAAGAAATTTGTATATTTGTATTAAATTTGTATATATATTTGCATATTTTACGTAATCATTTGCCTATATTGTGCAGTATAACATGGAGGTTATGTAATTGTTAGGTACTGTTTGATGTTTTTGTAGCATTCATTGAATTACTGAAACTATTGTGTTCTGTGGTTATACATGGAATGAAAGGTGCTCGATTGTCTTAAAGACCACTTATTACAAAGGTATACATTGAAGAAAAAACAAAAAGGTTTTGATTACTTAATGCGATTTTTATATATCTGTGGGCAGTGAATTAAAAAAAATAAAATCATTTTTCACAAAACACATTTCTTTACCTATCAGTTATAAGTTATAATCTAGACAAAACAACATCAATATGTAATTTTAATGATGATTGTTTACATTTAATATTTTCTAATTTTCTTCTGTGTTTAAAGCAAAACAATTATTCTCCTTGGTAATAAGGTCAGAATAGAACTGGAACTGAAATTGGTGAGGAGTCCTGGCAGTAGGTAGTAGCATGTCTGGCCAGTCCTGTCCTTCCCTTGCACTGGAGTATAGCAAATACGCTTCAGTGTGAATGAGGCAGTTGATCAGTGCATGTGTACAGTAAATGATCAGCTGTACTGTTAATTCATATTATCTAGAGGTCGCATGAAGAGCCCATATGTTTTTTTGTAATGCTTGTGGAAAGTTTCTACTACAAAAACAGAGACAGCATAAACAGATTTTAAATATATAGATATATCTATATCTATATATATATAAAATCCCTATGTGCGTCCAGGTGTCCGTGTGTGGGTGTCTTCTGGTGAAGTGCGCATGCGCGGGGCACGGTGCGATGCGCGATATTACTGTCAGAGAAAGTTAGAGGCGTTTTACGGAAATACAAACCAGTATTACTGCGAGAGGAAATTAAAGGTACATAATACAGTGACGCATATTACAGCCACATACAAGCCAGTATTACTGTCAGAGGAGATTAAAGGCATATTATCGCGCACGCCTGTATTACCGCCAGAGAAAATTAAAGGTATATTACGGATGCACAAGCCAGCGGACGTAGAAGACGGTATCCTTCAATAAAGGCGCGCACAAAAAGGCGAGCCTCAAAAGGGCGACCTCAATTGGACGCAACGAATAATGGCGCGCGCAAATAAAGATCTGCACCTTTGTTGCTCTTCACATATTCCAGAGCCATTTGAACTAAATTATCTACGAACGCCTTTATTCGCCGCGCTCAATTGAGGTCGTCCTTTTGAAGCTCGCCTTTTTGTGCACGCCCTTATTGAATAAAGCCATACAAGACAGTATTACTGTCACAGAAAATTAAAGACACACAATACACGGTGGCAGCCCACGAAGAACGGTCAGCTCAGCAAGTAAACATCAACAAAAGAAAGGCTGAAAGAAAGAAAAATACGACCAACAAAAAGAATGAGGACAAAGTCCCTTGCCATTTAATATAGACTCTTCCTACTAATGTTTATGCACTACTGTTCTAGCGCCCATTATTGTAACGGGCTAAATGACTAGTATATATATAAAGCTTATTACGCCAACTTAAAAATAAAACTTGGTGACTAGGACACACAGTGGCTCCATTGCAATGTCTGCTCTGTTTGTGTTGCGGAACTACAGTAGGACAATGGGCAAAAGGTAAGAAGGTTCTTGATTTTAGCATAGCCATAATTGTTATTCCTGTTCCTGCAAAATTCAAGGATATAACAAAAGGAATCAGAAAGAAATTGTTTATCTTAAATATTCTATTATCAATAAGACCTGTACCACATGGGTCTGATGCACCAATCCCTACTCCACCTCACAGTCTTGATTCTGTAGAAAACTCACTCAGAGTATTTCAAATAATTATTAAGAATTTGTTCCAACATGTTCAAGCAATGAGCCACATCTATTCACTCAGGAAGAACTTAATGATTTACTAAGAGGTCTAGTCCTTCCCAAAGATGCAGCAGAGCTCTTGGGGTCCCAATTAAAAGATAAAAACTTACTACACCCAGACACAACTTTGTCTGGTACCGAAATAGAGAAGAAGAGTTAGCAGTATTTTTCAACAAAGAAGGATCCTTAACTTACTACACTGATGTAAGTGGCCTTGCATAGAAATTTGGCAGAGATTCACAGTGCAAAAGATTTGGGACTATTTATTTACTCATCTAAAAGAGGCATAAAAGGAGTACTTCTTCAGAACGGTAATAAATATTAATCAGTACCTGTTGCTTGTGCTGGTCATTTGAAAGAAGACTATGAGAACTTTAAAAATGAACTGGAATAAGCGATGTTGGTTCATATGTGGGGACCTGAAAGTTCTGTGCAGGTTACTAGGTCAGAAGTCAGGTCATACAAGATTCCCAGTTCTTCTCTGTGAGTGGGACAGCAGGGCCAAGAATTGACATTAGGTTCAAAAGCAATGGCCAGTAAGAGAAAAGCTACAGCTTGGTGCCAAAAACATCATCAGACCTTGCTTAGTGGAAAAGCCATCTTACCAGCATCATATGCCCTGGGCAAAGCAGAGACATACATAGGGGCCCACAACGTTTCTGATGCCTATGTTCCTGGGACCCCAGCCAGTGCCCATTGTGCCATAACATTAAGATGACCCCAATTACTGGATCTACATAAAGTGCTGCCACCAGGTTTGTTTGAGGATAAACTGAAAAATTGCATTTTTGCAGAACCTGGTATTAGGAAACAAAATTAGGATTTTGATGGCGAGATAAGTCTGTTGCTCTCAAGAATTTTTTTGTGCCTATTTAGAAACTGAAAATTTGTTCACTTTAGGATTTTTTTTTTTTGGTTTTTCGTATGCATGTAGCAATCTAAAGTCTGTTCATGTCGGGAATTTGTTGTGTATATGTACCAATGCAACTTGGTCGGTCTAGGAATTGTTTGTGCATATGAAGCCACAGATCATTTTAAATGATTTCATCCTATATTGCCTGTACATCTAGTAAGCCACTTATGACTTCTAGATTTATTAGTACAGTTTAAGGATAATCCACACAAATCACATAAGCAAGAGAATAAACCATTTGTGTGTAAGCCATTTCGATTCTGAAGAAAATAAATAGTAGTAATAGGTTCACAAACATAAAAATGACCTCCACATGAAGCTTCTGTGATATATAATCTAACTCGCCAACCATTTACGTCAATAATAATAATAATAATAGATTTTATTTATGTAGGGCCTTTTCACTGCTCAAGACACTTCACAGAGTCTTGAGCAAAAACAGCAGGTATAAGTAACATTGGATACAAATATTTTCTGCATAGAACCCTAAAGAAGGTAAATACAGGATATACAAAGCATTAAAAAGAATAAAAGACAATAACAAGAATAAAATACTAAATTCAGTACTAGAAGAAAAATCTGAACAAATCACATAATTTGTGATAACACACATGAACAAATTATCCAGAGCAGCTGGACAGAAAGGTAAACTGAAAGAAGGGGAAGAATGTCAGGTTAAGATAAAAGCCTTCCTGAACAGATGAGTTTTAAGCTGTTTTTTTTTTTTTGAGGAATGAATGGAGTCAGCTGACCCAATTAATTTCGGGAGGTCATTCCAAAATCTGGGTGCTATACAGCTGAAGGCCCAGTCACCCATAGAGTGCAGGTTTAGTGTAGGACACAACAAGACTGCCAGGATTAGAGGACCTTAGTTGGCGAACAGGAGTATAGCGATGGAGAAGGTTACTGATGTAGTCTGGTGTGAGGCCATTTAACACTAGAATTACCAGAGTCTACGAAAAAACTTGTAGATCCGGCCCACCTTAAAACCATTCGCACCTCTCCGCCAGCATCTTTTGTCATCTAAATGTGCCGATAAAGACAAGCTGCAAGCAGCCGGCTATCCCATCCCCCCACTGACTTAGAAAGTGCACAAACTTCTCCCAGCTCATACCTTGATTGATTATCTGGGAGTGAAGTGGAGTTTTAGAGTGGAAATAATAGATCGTTATTTGGAACACACGTATTTCATGTGTGTTCCGTTTTCTACATTAATCTGTGTAACGACATTGTTAAAACAGAAACTTTTTCATATTTTAGTAATAAAGGTTACAAAATGTAGGCATAAACTATAGAACGTATAAACCCTGAAGTCCAAAGATCAAACAAACACTTTTCTTTTTAACCTCAAACAGACATAAAATTTATAAACTGGTATGCACTGTAAATCGTTAAGTTTAAAATGTCGATCACGGTTATTTCTGTTGATTAATTCATGCTTTCATTGATTATAGCTAATACTGTTATCAAGTGGTCACTATTTTTGCCTGTTGTATACAATCTATCTAGCATCTTTCACATCTATCTCCACTCTCACTGCCCGCTTGCCTGCATGCAGCGTGTGTCGATTAATATATGATTTAATGTATTTCTTTTTGACAATTCTCTGAGATGTAAAATACATATACATTATATATAAAATGAAACTACTATATAGCTAACACTGTTATGTATCTGTCTAGTGCCTTCTCTGTCTGCCTATTATATAAGTGCCTTCCCTATCTATCCATTTATCTAGTGCCTTTCACATGCTAATATACTCTCACTGCCTGCTTGCTTTTCTGCAGCACCTGTCATATAGTGCCTTTCACATCTATCTATCTATCTATCTATCTATCTATCTATCTATCTATCTATCTATCTATCTATCTATCTATCTATCTATCTATCATATACTGCCTTTCACATCTATCTCTCTATCTGCTACTGTCTGTGCATTATTCAGTGAACTGTCTGACTGTGTGTCTTACATAACTTAAAAATAAGAACCGTTATAAGGACACTTGTTCATGTTAATTGCAGTCTCAATTTTTAAAATTGAGGTTAAAAAGAAAACACTTTCTCCCCAGCGGGGAATCAAACTCAGGTCTCTGAGGCACGGCAGGCCTGCTGCGCTCTGAGTCAGCAAATCTTAGCACTACATCACGGAAGCTGTTGTATCGTTCTTGAACCTTTTGTAAAAGTGTTTATTTGATCTTTGGACTTCAGGGTTCATACATTCTATAGTTTATGCCTACATTTTGTAACATTTATTACTAAAATATGAAAAAGTTTCTGTTTTAACAATGTGTTTACACAGATTAATGTAGAAAACGGAACACACATGAAATACGTGTGTTCCAAATAACGATCTATTATTTCCACTCTAAAACTCCACTTCACTCCCAGATAATCAATCAAGGCATGAGCTGGGAGAAGTTTGTGCACATTCTAAGTCGGTGGGGGGATGGAATAGCCAGCTGCTTGCAGCTTGTCTTTATCAGCACATTTAGATGACAAAAGACGTTGGTGGAGAGGTGCAAACAGTTTTAAGGTGGGCCGGATGTAAGAGTTTTTTCGTACACTCTGTTAATTCTAGTGTTAAAGCTATGTAGGTTATTAATTGAATTTTATATTCAATCCTGTAGACACAGGAAGCCAGTGAAGGTGAAGTAGAATGGGTGTTATGTGCTCGCAGTTGCTGGTTTGTGCAAGGACTCTTGTGCAAGGAGGTTTGAATCAACTGGAGCTGTGATATTAGATTAGAAGGGGCACCTGCCAGCAGCGAATAACAATAATCGATGCAGAATGTGATAAAAGCATGGACACGTTTCTCAGCATTAGAAAAGAAGAGGAATGAGCCAACATGTGATAGTTATGGAGGTAAAAGTAATAAAGTTTCTTAATGTGGTTTTATGTGGTCAAAATAAGAAATGGAGGAATTAAAAATGTCACCAAGATTCTGTGCATTAGAAGGTGGTGTGATGAGGTCATCGTCAAGAGTTACTGAAAAAAAGCTAATCTTCTTAGGTAGCACTTTAGTGCCAATTTGCGGGAGTTCAGTTTTGTTGCAATTTAATTTTAAAGAGTTATGCTCCATCCCTGTCTTAATTTCACTGAGGCAAGTTGTGAGCTGAGAAAGCTCTGATGAAGTTTCACTTTTAATGTTGAAATAGACTTGAGTATCATCTGCATAAAAATGACAACCCAATCCAAAGCTACGAATAATAAGGCAAAGGGGAAGTATATACAGTTAGGTCCATAAATATTTGGACAGAGACAACTTTTTTCTAATTTTGGTTCTGTACATTACCACAATGAATTTTAAATGAAACAACTCACATGCAGTTGAAGTGCAGACTTTCAGCTTTAATTCAGTGGGGTGAACAAAACGATTGCATAAAAATGTGAGGCAACTAAAGCATTTTTTGAACACAATCCCTTCATTTCAGGGGCTCAAAAGTAATTGGACAAATTAAATAACTGGAAATAAAATGTTTATTTCTAATACTTGGTTGAAAACCCTTTGCTGGCAACGACAACCTGAAGTCTTGAACTCATGGACATCACCAGATGCTGGGTTTCCTCCTTTTTAAGGCTCTGCCAGGCCTTTACTGCAGCGGCTTTCAGTTGCTGTTTGTTTGTGGGCCTTTCTGTCTGAAGTTTAGTCTTCAACAAGTGAAATGCCTGCTCAATTGGGTTAAGATCAGGTGACTGACTTGGCCATTCAAGAATTTTCCACTTCTTTGCTTTAATAAACTCCTGGATTGCTTTGGCTGTATGTTTTGGGTCATTGTCCATCTGTATCATGAAATGCCGCCCAATCAATTTGACTGCATTTAGCTGGATTTGAGCGGACACTATGTCTCTGAACACCTCAGAATTCATTTGGCTGCTTCTGTCCTGTGTCACATCATCAATAAACACTAGTGTCCCAGTGCCACTGGCAGCCATGCATGCCCAAGCCATCCCAATGCCTCCACTGTGTTTTACAGATGATGTGGTATGCTTTGGATAATGAGCTGTTCCACGCATTCTCCATACTTTTTTCTTGCCATCATTCTAGTAGAGGTTGATCTTGGTTTCATCTGTCCAAAGAATGTTTTTCCAGAACTGTGCTGGCTTTTTTAGATGTTCTTTAGCAAAGTCCAATCTAGCCTTTCTAATCTTGAGGCTTATGAGTGGCTTGCACCTTGTAGTGCACCCTCTGTATTTACTTTCATGCAGTCTTCTCTTTATGGTAGACTTGGATATCGGTACGCTTACCCCCTGGAGAGTGTTGTTCACTTGGTTGGCTGTTGTGAAGGGGTTTCTCTTCACAATGGAAATGATTCTGTGATCATCCACCACTGTTGTCTTCCGTGGATGTCCAGGTCTTCTTGCATTGCTGAGTTCACCAGTGCTTGCTTTCTTTCTCAGGATGTACCAAACTGTAGATTTTGCCACTCATAATATTGTAGCAATTTCTCAGATGGGTTTTTTTCTGTTTTCGCAGCTCAAGGATGGCTTCTTTCACCTGCATGGAGAGCTCCTTTGACCACATGTTGTCTGTTCACAGCAAAATCTTCCACATGCAAGCACCACACCTCAAATCAACTCCAGGCCTTTTATCTGCTTAATTGATAATGACATAACGACGGACTTGCCCACACCTGCCAATGAAATAGCCTTTGAGTCAATTGTCCAATTACTTTTGAGCCCCTGAAATGAAGGGATTGTGTTAAAAAAATGCTTTAGTTGTCTCACATTTTTATACAATCGTTTTGTTCACCCCACTGAATTAAAGCTGAAAGTCTGCACTTCAACTGCATCTGAGTTGTTTCATTTAAAATTCATTGTGGTAATGTACAGAAAGAAAATTAGAAAAAAGTTGTCTCTGTCCAAATATCTATGGATCTAACTGTAGATACATAAGATCAGAAGGCCAAAGGCAGAGGAACCTCTTGTGTGACCAGCATTGTGCTGGACCTGCTGTTGCCAGGTCTAACGAACTCTTGCCAATCAGTCAGACAAGACTTAAACCACTGGAGGGCAGTGCCAGAGATACCCAGAATGTTCTCCATTCTGGACAGTAGAATGTCATGTCTGACAGCATCAAATGCTGCACTGAGGTCTAACAGAATTCATATGCTGGTTTGTTCCAAGTCAGCTGCCATAAGCAGACTCTGCCAATCTCTTTCCCCATTTAACAAATAACATACCTTTTCTGTAAACTTCAAATACACATGTAAAAATTTCAGATACAGCACACAATTTGCAAGTGGTAGCGTAGGCTGAAGGATTTTGCATATCTTTCATATACATTACAAGAACTTCGCAATTGTTACCATTAGTGTTATATGAGAAAACCTGGTTACAAGTGGGACAATTTGATGTCGAATTTCCAAACCTAATGCATCTGGACCATATTCAAACAGTGATAGACAGTAAAATATATCATTTCCATCTACCAATGCACATATACTATGTGGAACGGTTGGATTATCAGTCAAAATGGATTCCAGTTTGATTGATCAAAACCAATAAAAAATTAAAGCAGGTGTTGTGAATGGAAACAACAATCTTTTGGCAGAACTTCCCTCCACTTTACTGCTCTGTCTGCACAGCAAATAATAATGGCATCTTTTCCTGTATGAGACACCTCCCCTTCTTTACTTGTCAGCCCGTCCTTTTGATCAGTGTTGCTGCTCATCTACATCATTCATTGCTGGAAGCCACGATTGGCATACATCAGCACTCTTCAAGCATCCTGCGTAGTGGCTGCTTCTCTATCTCGTCTGGCTTTTTAGCACGTTAACATAGTGTACTCAGTACAATAATATTACAGGAAAATAGAAAAACATAGGCCAACTATATATGTTTAATTTCTACATACTGTGACAGAATATATGCACATACCCTTAAATGAAATTGTGCAATGCGCATTTTGATCAGATCAGAATGGTCTTATTTGTAATGTTAAACAGTGGAGCAGGGGGGTAAATGAAGGAGAAATGTGTCTTTGTCCCAAACATTATGTGCGGCATTGTGTATGCGAATACATATTATAAATTATACATACACAGACAGATAAGGTAGTTGTCATGAATGCAAACAAAAATAACTATTACAATTGGAACATTTTTTTTTTTTTGTAGAACTGTACTTTTTACCAAGGGTGTATGTAATGTGCATGAAGGAATTCTTCTCTTAGAATAGCTTTGGGGCATATAAACTCTTCCATTTGAGGCAATACATAAACCGACTTACTTGTTGGCAGCTGGCTGACAGTTGATGGAGCTTCTTCCTCAGATCTTTCACTTTCCCACTGCAGTGACTTGGATCTGTGGCTTTCAAAGTCTACAGATGACAGCTGATGGGGACCGTGAGTGACATTTGCACCCTCTTTAATGCCAGGAAAGGGACATTCAGATACAGATTCTGGTTTGTGGACTTGCACTCTTTCATTCTCGGATGTGTGGCCGTATACGCAGTCCTCCTCACAGACCTCTTGTTTAATTTGGACATAAATCTGCTCGCAAGCCTCCTTTTTAATGTAAGCAAAGCCTGTACTGCAATTTTCTTCTTTAACAAGATCACAAGCTGGATCATGAGGTTCATTTTTATTAGAATCGTTCACTTTGATGTGGGTGGTTTTCTGCTCCAGGGATGTATCTATTTTGGACCTCTCTTTTTCGTTGCAGCTTGAGATCTGCCGAGAGAACCCATTTTCATTTTCATGGAAAGTGAGAGTTGGTCCTCCCAGTTGAGACACACAGGCCAACTGACTAAATATCCCATCGTCCTTGCCAATGCTTTCCATATGAGGTACATTTTTAATACCAACTGCTACTTCCCCTGTACAAACAAAAAAAATCAAATTTGCACATATTAAGAATACCAAATTTAAGAATAATCATATACCAGTAAAAAAAAAAGAAAAAGAAAAATGAAAAACAAGTCAGCATCATCATTTAACTGTAGAACATCATACTGGATAGTATGATATGAATTAGGGCCATACGAACATGCAAGATATATAGAAACCCATCTAAACAGCAGCATACTTGTTTTAAAATATACCAAAAATGTCAACTTAATCATTTTAACAAGAGCATAGCATATCAAAACCCATAACAACTTTGATTAATAAGAACTTTTTTGTAGTCTATAAATCATTAAATGGGTAAAACTGAATGTAGATAAACAGTGTACAACAAAAGTTACATAATGAAATAATTACCCTCCTTCAGCATGCCCACTCCCCAATCTCTTTTCCCAGTCATTGAAATGGATACATATATATTGTGCATCATTAAAAAAGCCCAAACTGGTAAGTGAGGGAGCCAGCCAAGCCAACTGGTCCCCAGTTCCTTACAAGTGCCTTCCCAATCAGCAGTGGTGACCACTCAAAACCCGGCTATGAATGACTTTAACCCAGTACTGCCACTTGCTAATGTTAACCCTGAATGGTCCATGAGTCCTTACTGCTGAAAGCACAAAATGGGTTAAATTACAAAAAGAAGCTTTGAGAGCTGAAAATGATAGGAGAGTCTATAGATTTCCAACACACTGTTAAAACAGATTTAACAGCAAGAGAGTCGAGGAAGAATAACCTCTGATGGAGAGGATTCAGTGATAGGGAGGAAAGATCAAGTAGAAGAAAACAATGAGGCAAGAGAGGAACATTATTACCCAGAATGGAAGACAGACAAGTGGCAACATTGGACTAAAAAGTAGCTATGAAGGGTGATTCCCAAAACTTATGAAGAAAAGTGGCAATTGCGGCAGAATGACATAAATGGCATGAAGGGGTTGCAGCAAAACTCACAACAAATCATTTACGTGAGGAAGAATATGATCTATGTAGAAACTTAAATCAAATATTTTGGAGAGCAGTTGTTTTTTGGCAGAGCTCTCTCTGTTATAAAAAAAAAATCTTGGGACAATCCTGCGACAAGACGTGATCTTTTGAAGACAGACGGAGAGACACTTTTCACATCTTGCGAGATGGTCAAGTCACGTCATACTTACAAACTTTTTCAAACAAGGCCACTGTCATCTAACCTCTCAGTTGTTGGAATGCTTTTGGCAGACACACTTCCTGTGCTCTCGGCTCTTAAAAATTTTATACGTTCTAGATGACATGTCAACGACTAAGCGAATAATAAAGAGCAGCACGTCGAAAAGAGACCCAAAAGTATTGGAGAGAAAAGAATGCAAAAAAGAACATAATTAATCTTTGTGCAAATTCTGAAAATAAGGAAAGTAATAATCTGCCCATCCCACAAGACTAGACTTTGTGCCAAGAGATTGAACCACACCCAGGGCCGGAAAAAGACAAAGCAGAACGTCGTAAAGAATTCAAAAATATTGGCGCGATACACATGCAGAGCAGGTTACAGATAAGAGTGTTGGCGAGCAAAGCCCCCTAGTTTTTTTTTTTTTTTTTTAAATAAAACGGCATTAGTGAGGAGGGGCCATGGATAGATCACATTGTCAAAAAGACTGACTAGGCAAAGCATGATCTTGCAAAAGTGTACTGTACTAAGGGCCGATACTGGTGTTGCAGATTTTGAGGTGTATAATTTAAATAAGGGGTAGGGGAGTGGAAAAGGTAGACATTTTATAGGCCTCAAGGACCAATCCAAGCTGGAGATAAAAAAGATGGAATGTCACAGATGGACCACAAGAACTGAAATATGTGAAGACCAGAGCCATCAAAAATGTCTCCCGAGTGTGGAGCTGCCCTGCTTGGATCACAGTGAACAGCGCACTGGGTTACCTTGAAAACATAAGTGTTGGATTATGAAAAACAGGAGTCTGAAGATGCCAAGATCCCTTTCTGCCTTACACCCTCAAAACTCTGTGCATAAGAAATTACAGGGCCAAGGTGACATTTTTGTGAATTTATTTTTAGTAAAGTAACAGGTAGAGTAGAAAAGGGTCTGGGAGCTGAAATGCTACATTTAAATAAATGCCAAAAAGAAAAAAAAGACCAGCAGGCAAAAGCTATTTTGAAAGAGGAGGCAATATGATAAAAAGGCCCAGTGGTATAACAATTTTAATTAAGAAAGACTTAATGGATTGTGGTCAGTATTGTGGCATAACATGAATGCTGCATGTTCTCTCCATCTTTATATGGGCTTCCTCTGGTGTCCACCCACAGTTTAAAGCCACTCTAACACAGTCCAAGGCAAATTTCGTTGGAGATGTGAATTTGTCCAGCAACATACAGACATACTGCACACACTGTCTCATGTATAGGCCTTGGTTCAGAAAATGGATGCATTACAATATTTTATTTACATTTAATTGCTTAGCAGACTTTTGGTTTTATCCGTAAACGACTTATAAAATGATCATGTTTGAATAGGTGAAAGGGTCCCTGCGCGCTTTTTATTTCAAAATCCTATTTTATATATCTAGTTACGTTTAAATGCCCAAGTTAACAACTAACCCGTGCAAAGAAAGCAGTTACATTTTCCTTAAATGTGGAAATTACACAAGTGAATTAGCTTTTTGCTTTCTGAACGCTGTTAGGTGTATTTTATTAAACTTCCCTGGTTGATCACAAAAATCTATGTTTCTGTCACACATTTTATTAAAACTGCTTATTGTTGTGATTCTCGCTCATATTGCAAGTACACACACACAGTACAACAACTACAACTTGAGCATCTGTGGTAATTTGAAATGAGTTACACCTCTACTAGAAACGCAGCTCGGTTATACCAAGGACTGCTGCTTCATTTGCAAAAGGGACAGCCATGCTAAAGTCTCTCATGACATTAAAAAGAACTCGCCACACAGTAAATAATTGGTGTAGCACATAAACCAGTTGTCCATCCAGCAAAGATATTTTTGCCTCCTCTTAAACCTCACACTGTTCCATTCCATTGAAACTAGTGTGGTGCTCAGGTGTCACCCGTTGCAAGACTGCACTTGAACCACCTCAGGATCCCAAATTAGGACCCATCATGCGGTGGATGCAGCAAGGCACTGGATCAGTGCCTGACGACAACCCCCCCATATAAAACTTGAAAAATTGAATGAAAGCGAAGAACTAAGCAGATGATGAAGTTTGATATTTGAGAGAGACATTTTCATGAATAACTGATACCAAAAAAAAGACAATTTATTTTTGTTAGTTCACAAATCAGACATGTCAGTAACGAAGATCTGCTACTGGGGCCATAGAAAATTGCATGGAAGGAATTCAAAAATTAACAATTTTCATGGTAACTACACCAAAAAGAAAAATCCAAACCAGCACTGCAATAACTAACAGACAATAACTAAAACATGGGTTTCTTTAGTGCTTAAATTTGTGTTGCTCACATTCTTACTCAGCATTACTTTGGTTTCGTCACCTGTGAAATATTAGGCTATGTCCATAAGTTAGTCCATAGCTTAGCAGGTATGATCCGTCTCTGTTTATTTTATTTATTTAGTTGTATAATACTCTATAGTTATTTACATTGGAAGTGTAGGAAGGAAGACATTCAAACTGATTCTTACACTTTAATAACAGTTACTGTGAGAATAAATAAAGGATTTTTAAAATTTTTAATTTCATGTAGAGAGGGAGGCTCAGTCTGATCAACCAGCTCCAATGGGATTGTTATGACAGGCAGCAGCATGACAGTCAGAGCAGTAACAGCCATACTTACAGACAACACCTACAGAATACTGTTTTGCCTAATCATTTTTAATTTAATATGGGGAACATTAAACATTTGCTTTGCTTTATTAAAACTAACTAAGCCATGCGTTGATGGTCAAAATAAATGTTAACATCGCTTTCTTAAAGGAAAACTCCATCCAAAACTTACATTTTTTTTTTTACATATTTTACTTAACCCCGTGTAATATGCAGTGATTTCAGAGGGGAAAAAATAATCTCATGTTTTCAAAGAGAAAGTACATAACAAAGAGTCTAACAGTACAGAACTTGAAAATGACCAGTTCTGGACAATGTCAAAATGTGCATGGAAGAAAGAAAAAAAAAAAAAAAAATTCTCACGTAACTCGTGTTGCATACCCCACACATAAGTCATCCATTCATATGCTTAAACAATGCAAAATGCATGCTTTGTTGCTAAAATGTTGTTAATACCAACTTCCAGAAAACTCTGGTTACAATATTACACATTCATTGGTCAAGAATCCTGTGTTTAAATTTAAAAGTATAGTATTTTGGAAATGTGCTTTTCATTTTCATATTGTATGCTGAGCTTTCCGGAAGTAGGTATTAACAATACTTTAGTAAAAAAAAAAGCATGCATTTTGCACATTTTGAGAATATTAATGGATAACGGACATGTGAAGCAGACAACACGACTTACGTGAGAATTTTTTCTCTTTTATCCATGTACATTTTCCACATTTTTTTTTTACATTGTCCAGCGCTGGTTCATTATTGGGTACTGCTCTGTTAGAATCTCTTTTATGTATTTTCTCCACAGAAAAATGCAATTTTTTTTTCTTAGCAGACCACTATAAACTAAATGGGGTAAGTAATAATAATAATAATAAACAAATTTTGGGTGGAGTATCCTTTTAACAAGACCTGGGTTCCCTTCCCAGGTCCTTCCTGCGTGGAGTTTGCATGTTCTCCCCGTGTCTGCGTGGTTTTCCTCCGGGTGCTCCAGTTTCCTCTTACAGTTCAAAGACATGCAGGTTAGGTGTACTGACGATCCTAAATTGTCCCTAGTGTGTGCTTGGTGTGTGTGTGCCCTGAGGTAAGTTGGCGCCCGGCCCGGGGTTTGTTTCCTGCCGTGAGCCCTGTGTTGGCTGGGATTGGCTTCAGCAGACCCCCCCGTGACCCTGTACTTAGGATATAGCGGGTTGGATAATGGAGGGATGGAAGGTATTCTTTTAACAACGGACCAGGAATACAGGGGTTTCCAATTTGCGTGCATGCATACAGAATCCTGTAAACTCTGTCCCTTCGTTGGCCAGTTTTCTGGTGTAGCCGACTACTTGAGGACTCCCTCGATCTTGTCTCCAGACATCGAGAGGATTTGGTTTCTGCTCTCCAGCTGTTTGCAGAACAAGATCTCTAAAATGTACAATTACAATACACGACAGACTAAACATACAGACAGTATAGTCCAATCCATATGTCAATAGAAATGTTTACCCAAGAAACAGACACCATGTTTAATATCCTGATGCCTACCATGCCAGCATCTGGCACAAGGTCTGTATTTCAGTAATGTTTTTCCAGTGCTGAAGTGCATCATTCCTTTAAAACCCATAAAATTTATGAAATGCAGAAGTTTTGAAAATAAAAGTTTGTGTGTTGGGTGACAGTTACTGACTACCTGCCACTTCCTTTCTTTCAAGTGGCTGGGTCTAACATTGCTATTAATGATGATTAAAAGCTATGTCTATAGGATTGATACTTTTTCTGAATCTGTTTAGTTAAAACTGGGGTGGTATGAGTAAATATAACATTATAAAACTCACTTAATGTATATGAGTGTATACATATATTTGATGCCAACAAGGTCATATGTACAACCACGTCAGTCATGTCCTACGAATTCTAATAATCGATTTAAGGAATCATACAATCTCAATATAAAAAACAATTATACTCTTACTGTTAATTTTGTATCAGACTCAATCTTTGACTTTCCTCCTACATCATAAAGACGAGCGTGCGTTTGCTTAACTGGCATCCGTTAACTGGCATCCGTAAACTGGCCAGTTGTCAGCGAATGCAGGAGCGCACAAGATGCCACCAGCACAGTCATCAGCGTCCGCGACACTGAACTGGACAAATCATGGTGGCTGCCCTCGTCATTTAAGTCAGGCTCGTCTGTTTGACGCTCCACAGCAATGCTCACAGTGGTTATGCAAAATCCACCATCCCACAGCTCACCTCTGGCTGTATCGCTCGCTGCCCACGCCGTCATCATGCCGCCTGCCAAATTCTGGTGTCCACGCATCGCACTCACTTCGCATTGGGAGATCTCCAGCTGCAGCTTCAAGCACTCAATCTCTTTATCCTTTACAGACATTTCCAGCTGGAAATCGGCGACGCGTTTGTCAAAAAAACCCACAAGCTCTGTGGCAACAATCTCTGCCGCCGCTTTTACCGCTTCTTCGACTAAGAGAACAAAGTGGTTCTCGGCTTCGGCTCTCATCTTTATAACCTGATTCTGGTGGTCTTCCAGTTTCGCTTGGAAAACAGAAAAGCAACCATCCACAAACTTAGAGAATTTCTTCAGCATAACGTGCGCCGTCGCCCTTGCTTCTCTCTCCACGCTGGCGGTAAGCTGCTCTTTAAAGAAACCCGAGGACAAGCCGCAAGCCATCGTCTGTGTTTTGGGCCCGGTCGCCTGTGTCATGAAACGCTTCAAAATCCGCTCTATGTCGCTTTTCTGTTTTCTATTGACACGGTCCACTTCCTGTAAAAGACGGTTGATTTTGTGGGCTTCCGGGGTCAGGAGAAATTGGGGTCGAATCTCACCAATCACTGCGCGCTCTCACGTCTGACCAATGCGGCTGCACATTCCTCGTGATCCGCCTTTAGTGAGGGTGCGCTTTGGAATACGTTTTTCACAATCTTTTAAATATGTTCTGTGATAAATTAATTAACCGCAAAACTCTATCTATCTATCTATCTATCTATCTATCTATCTATCTATCTATCTATCTATCTATCTATCTATTTTATTAAACTTTAGAGACTCCCTTCTCTTATAAGGTATTTAAGCATCCTCTTCTACCTGTCTAGAATGAAGATTTCATATCTTTTCACTTTGTCATGTTCCTTAGCTCACTCAGTTTTCCAACGTATCTACTTTCTCAATCCCCATAAATGCCCAGAATCCCGTTTCATCCTCTCCTCCTCACTCTCCTTGTCTTTTATTGGGGCAATACTACACTGCTGCGGTGGGCTGGCGCCCTGCCCGGGGTTTGTTTCCTGCCTTGCGCCTGTGTTGGCTGGGATTGGCTCCAGCAGACCCCCGTGACCCTATACTTAGGATATAGCGGGTTGGATGATGGATGGATGGAATACTACACTGCATACTACAATCTTTATTAACAGGAGACCACGGATCAGTCTTTTGCTTATGATGAGTTTTATCTCCATCAGCTTTCATTTTCCCCACTGCCTACATCACAATAAGAAACAGAGGGTGAAAAAGGGAAACAAAATAAAGGGTGCTTTTCATTCTGTCGTTCTACCCGTTTCTTTTTTTACATTTAACATATTTAGCATAACCTTCTCACACTATTCCTATCCAATTCAGGGTTGTAGCTGTCTAGAGCCCTAAGTACAAATGCATTAGCCCTTAAAATAGTGCTACTCCATGGTAGCATCCACTCATGAACATATTAACAGAGGGTCAGTTTTGATTTGCCTGTTAAGCTAACCTGAATGTTTTTGAAATGTGGGAAAAAAAACAGAAGTACACAAAGAAAACAATCCATCCAGACACAGAGCAAAGATTCAAACTCTGCAGTGACAGCAACCAAGTATGAAAATTAAACCCAGGTCACTCCGTCCATGACACAGGTGCACTAACCACCAAGCCACACTTCATATTTACTTTCTTTGCCAGATCCTGGTTTTTGAAGATTATACACAGTGGATTCAAAAAAGTATTCAGACCCTTCTCTTTCTGTACACTTTATTGTTGTAGATTCATTTTTAAATATATTACCAATCAGTCTACACTCAGTGCCCCACAATGAAAAAGTGAAAGCATGTTTTCAGAAAGATTTGAAAATTTTTGCAAAAATCAAAAACAGTTATGAACCATGCCAGTCTCCGCACTGCTTCTCCAGTGCTACATATTTTCTGTCTTCTTTTAATTGGCCTCTTATATCCAATCCTCCATTGGAACAATATTATTATTATCTATTATATAAAAAAATCCTGGGACGAGACGAGACTTTTTAGCCTGGGACAAGACGTGACTTTTTCAGAGACATACTTTCATATCCCTCGAGACAAAACTTAATGCCAAGAGATTTAACCAAGCCCGGGGCCGTAAATAAAAGACAAAGAGTAGATGACAAAGTAGAACGTCATAACGAGGTTCAAAAATGTTGGCGCAATACACGTGTAGAGCAGGTTAGAGATAATGAAAGTAAAATTCGAAAGTCTCAAAAAAATGATAGTAAAGATCGCATTAGTGCAAACAAACGGAAATTATTACTCTGAGAAATAACGGAACAGCGAAAAGAGATCAGATATATTGTTTGGATATAAACTTTAAGTCGGAGACTTGTAGATTGTCTAATTCATGTTGCCATCGGGGAAAAGTAGTGTTGCTTCCCAATGAAGAGGCGTATCCACAAGAATGAAAAGATTTGTTGTTTGGTGAAAGTGAAATCCCCCTATGCGAGGGGCAGAGACACGAAGTGGCTGGTGTGTAGTGCAGGCCGGGGGGTTGGTGAGCGAAGCCCCTTAGTTTTGAATGAAGATAAAGATGATAAAAAATATATAACCTTTTTCACAGCCTATTTTGCATTTTTATTATCTGTATAGTGCAGGGCACTGTATATTCAGTCACTAAAAAAATGACGGGTAAATATGAAAATGTCTGCCTCTTCAAGCCAAATATTATTTCTTTAGTCATTTTGATAGTCCTCTTGCTTGAGATAATAGTGTTGATCTTTTCCAGATATATGACCTATCAGCATGGTGTCATCAGCATATTTTGTAATGTGAACAGTGATCATTATTCTGGGGCATTATGACGCCAAAATGAGTGTGACCAGAGTTAAACCAACAGTCGTTCTTTTACATTCCAATGTCCATCGCCACCCAAAGAGTTAGTTACAGAAGTCAACAAGTATGCAAAAAGGAGGTTACAGTCTACTAGCCAAACAGAAAATGATCACTTTGCTAATAAATAAATGCCATGGTCAATATGTTCCCATTAAATAAAAATAAATACATGAATAAAAGTATGTCAAGGTCAGTGTGTTTCCCTTTGAGAAATAATATTAGCCACAAAAACGCAAAATAAATGTTGCCAATTTAAAATATAATAATTTACTCATTTTAAATAGTGTTCAGTTTAGTTACTGTTAAGTAACTTTTGTCTAATTTTAATATAGTAGGATTAAAATGATCACAATTGATGACATATGAATTACACTCCCTGCGATTCTGTCAGCTCTGGCCAGTTTACTTTTGCAATGGCAAAATACACCACTGTGATCTTGATTATTTACATACAGTATGTATATATACAGTCCCTGTGGTGGGCAGGCACCCTGCCCGGGGTTTGTTTCCTGCCTTGCGCCCTGTGTTGGCTAGGATTGGCTCCAGCAGACCCCCGTGACCCTGTAGTTAGGATATAGCGGGATGGATATATACAGTGAATTCAGAAAGTGTGCAGACCCCTCACTCTCTGCACACTATATTGTGTTGTAGATTTAACATTCTGAGTTCTATGTGCAGATGAGACTAAAATAGAGATTTCTACCAATGAACATTTGAGGTGGGTTTGAGGTGGAGGCAATCATAGGCTTGCCGAACAGTATCTGATTGCAAGTGTTGATGTGTGGAGCTGTTCTTCTGCCAAAGCCCCTGGACATCTTTTATAGACTCATCAGTTATCAGCAGATGAAAACCTGACTTTCTCTGCCATTTCAAGATGATAAACAAAAATATTTTTTTCACATCCTATTTTGCTTTTATTTCCAAAGGTTGAAAATATCAGCGGAGGGCATTTTAAATACTCAGTAACTACCCTAGATAATAGTCTTAATTTGTATACTAACACAAAAACATATATATTTTAAATGCAATTAGTGCTTATTTCTCCTACATAAATATGAACTATGTAAAGGGACAAGGACCTTGTTGTGTCCTTTTATCACAACCTCATCCAGTCTGTCACCACTTTCATCTTCATTGCCTGGTTTAGTGGTCTATCAAATCAAAATTTAAGAAAATACCAGCAGTTTACTAAACATACAGCTAAACTCATTGGTGCTGACGTAGATGATTTGGTAAATATGTATCAGAGGGCAATCTTGAAAAGCTGAAAATCATCTCAGTTGATGACAGACACCTGTTACATGAAGAGCGTAACTTCAGTAAAACAGGACGTCGCTTTAAAGACCAACACAATCTATTCCAAAAATTTCTTTTTTTCTTACTGTCATTTGTCTTTTTAATAAAGAGTATCAGAGAAAATAAAAATTTCCAGGGGTATAGAGTTTTTTATGAGTGTCATCTAACCATTGTAATGTAGATGATGCAAATGTAATATCAAACTGATAGAAGTGGTTAAGAAATAATTTGTGTCAAAGCATGTACATATTTTAGAATTTCTGTGTACATTCCAACCTGTCTTGTCTCTGTTTGTTTCTTTATGTTTTATTTCTTTCATCATGGATGCAACTGAGAAGGTAGTTTTCATGTTGTCTTTAAACATGATTAAAAAAATATCTTGAACCTTGATAACGGTAACATAACCAAAAATACGTCTGTTACTGTTGCTGTTATTTAAAGCTGTTAAATCAATTTGCATTATTTAGATAGATAGATAGATAGATAGATAGATAGATAGATAGATAGATAGATAGATAGATAGATAGATAGATAGATAGATACTTTATTAATCCCAAGGGGAAATTCACAATTTCTACACATAATAAACTTGCGCCCCATCCACGGATGGCTATCCACACCCCTGAAATGGATAAGAATTTTCAGTAACTGGATAAATAGGTGCTCGGCTTCAGTACTCAGTGGCAAATAACTAGGCGGAAAAACTCCAAAGAATTATTTATAACCGTGGTTTTATACTGCCATCGTGTGGGCCTTTAGGACACTGCACTCCCTTTACTGCGTCCCTGAATCGCAAGGCTTTCAATAAGTGAACTCGTTCTTGTTGATTTCACTTTCTTTGGGGAATATTCATATTATACATGACAATTAAAACAATTCCTATCTATCTATCTATCTATCTATCTATCTATCTATCTATCTATCTATCTATCTATCTATCTATCTATCTATCTATCTATCTATCTATCTATCTATCTATCTAACTATCTATCTCTTTTTTTGAGACCTCTTATAATAAGAGGACCTAGACAAACCAATTCCGTGTTCTTGGTAGACAGAATCACCATTCATACTATATTATTCTATGCTGTTTACTACTTCCTTAGTGTCATATGTTTAAATTAGATTTTGCACATTGCAAAAAAAATCCTTTCTCTTTATCTATTTAATTTAGCACAACTTAGCCCACCATGCTTTAATTCTTGCATTATTTGATACGGAGCAAGTTGTGGATCTTTCCAAACAATATTTGTGAAGTTTGTATGTTCCCCCCAAGTCTGTGTGTATTTGTTTCTGGTTTTTTTTGTCCTTGCCCTACACCCTAAGGATGTGCCTCATTATGAGTGGCGTAGTGCCCAGTGTTGTTTCCTGACTTTCTCATATAAGGATTTGGATCCCAATAACATTTAAATGGAAAAGTTGAGTTCAGATAATGGATGAATAAATTATGTCTACAGGAGATATTGTCTAACAGCGGCAACATGGCATTGGCACCAAATCTGAACCAATGTGGCCAGCAGCACTACCATTGAATGACTGTATCATTTCATCCACCTTAACTACAACTATATAAATTTGTTTGTGAAATTCTGGGTTAAAGAGCATTTTGTTAAGGTATTCACAATCAAAGGGTAACATAAACTTCAGTTGATGAATTGTGGCATTGAGTTTTGAAATGAAGTTGCAAATCCAGTATAAAATGACAACTGCACTGAGGATGGTTGGCATGGTGGTTTGAATGCTATCCCAGTTCATTAGGCTGATTGCCATCTTTAATTTGACTAGGTAGGAAAAAGTGTTGGTGTTTATGACATCATGTCCTGCAGTTGATGGGTACTGAATCCTGGGTTGGTTCCTACTCTGCACCAGCTTATATTGGGATAACCTCAAGCCACCTAGAGCTCTGTAGTGGAAAAAGTAGGTGCAGAAATCTGATGGACTGTCAAGAAGGACTTTTTATACAAAAGGAATACAGGGACATGCAATAAATTACTAGTAATGCAGAGCGGCTGACAGGGAACTCTGGCAGCTTTTACTAAGCATCTGAATGAAATCCCAGAATAATACATCTGTTAATGCAAATATGTTGGACAGATTAATTGGATGCCTTTTATTTGTAAATTCTCTTGTATTTCTTTTGACAGGAGGATCCACGCCCAGAATAATGCCAAAGAAATCCAAAAATGGAAGCTTCAATAATATAAAATAACTCAATAAATGGACAAGCACAGGGAAAAACATCTACAAAATGAAGAGAAGTAAAAATACATTTTATAATAATAAGAAGGTGCAAGGCTTTGTCTAGAGGACACAATACATTTATTTTATTTTTAAACAACACTAACACTACAATTTTGCTACAGAAATGCAGAACATTATAATGAACCATACACATGCAATCCTGTCTTTGATCCACACATGACAGTAGCCAGTGGCCCAGTGGTAACCTGAACCGTGGTACTGAACAGATCTCAACATTATCACTTGAATAGATAAACAATATAAAATAACAGTAAAAATCAACAGAGATTAAGTTTATTATATTTCACTGAAGTAAAGATAGATTTTAGAAGGGCAATTTTCATATTAGCAATTTCAGAATTGTTGTTTATCTTTAACAAGGATTCTCTTAAGAAAGCTATGGTTTCCTTTGCTCAATTTGGTGCCCCATTTTATTTTTACATTACCTTCTCAAGCACTCAGGCAAACTATAGAATTAACTACAGATAAACTCAAGGTACCCTATTAACTCTACAGCATAACAAGATGTATACCAGTTGGTTGTTTCATATTGATTGGACTACGTATATATATATATATATATATATATATATATATATATATATATATATATATATATATATATATATATATATATTGTAGTGGCCTACAGTGGGAGCTCCAGCTCCCCAAACACTGCTCAAGCAGACGCAACCATCATGTTCCATTGTCTTGTGGGAAACTCTTACCAACAGTTTCCTACCTGCACAGTACAATAAAGCACCACGCACTATAATAAAGCAGCACTTTGTCTTCTTATTTCTCTCTCCTCTTCTTTCTGCCTCTATCCATCTCCTCTGCTCCTACAGCAAGCTTTGTCACCTTCCTCCCGACTGTGGCTCTTGGAGCAGTGGCAGCTGGCTTATTTTATTCTCACCTGGAAAGATAACTGAGAACACAAACATGCTGGCATGAAATGAGAATGCAAAACATGAAAGTGAATGTAGAACACACACACACACCCATATAAGTACCCTGATTCTAAAATCTGTAAGTAAAATTGACTAAATTAGGCACAGAAAATGATGTCTTTTTCTACAAATAAAATCATATTTTACCACAAATCACCATCTTCACTCTCCATTAATCTATGCCACCTTAGAACAAAGGGGCCTCTCTCAATGCAGTTTTGTGCCCACACTGATGGCAGCCATGAAAAACAGAATGCTGACATTCCCTAAATATTTGCTTGGCTCTTTAGACAAGATTAAAACATCATGCCCTATTGGTTTGTAGAAGTTTCCCACAGTTGCATTCCCACCCACCAAAAACACCATTACATCATGTAGCATTGAATGGACGTGTTTGATAAATGGGAGTAAGAGAAGGGGTAGGATATGAATGAGACAACATGGTGTTTATCAAAGATGATTTTTTACTATATTTATATAGGATAGGCACTGCCCCCCAACCCACAAATAGAAAATACATATGAGCTACTGCTTTATAGCTCAAGAGACCAGGGTTCAAATGCCAGTACAGCATTTTTTTGTGTGAAAATTGCACCTTATGTATGTTTTCAAAACTAAAATAATAATAATAATAATAATAATAATAAAAAAAATACAAAAAAGTGCCACCCTGGTTGCTAAAAATTTGGTAGCAATGGGGCGTATCACATATGTCTCCCTCAGGGCTTCTCTAAGGTCTATGATTCTACCTTGGGTCTAGAGGGGATGCTGTCGCTAATCATGTCCTCTTCTGTTTCTTGCACAGCAGTGAGAAGACACTGCATCTTCAGGTGTCTATGAATCACGTGCTTGATGTCGAAAAGAGGTGTCACTCTGTGAACAGAGCATGACAACAGATGGAGCTCCCGCTCAATTAACCTAAACCCAACGACGACATGAAGCCTGACTGGCTCTACTTGGTTACTTTTATTTTGTTCTTATTTTGAGAAGTAAACTGGGAAATCCCAACATTTCTTTGCCTTGGATGTGTAATTCCACACTCATCCACAAGGGATAAACTCGATGTACAGTGGAACCTTGGGTCACAACCGTAATTCGTTCCAAAACTCTGGTCACAACCCGATTTGGTCGTGACCTGAAGTAATTTCCCCCATAGGATTGTATGTAAATACAATTAATTCATTCCGGACCGTACAAACTGTCCGTAAATATATATTTTTTTAAGATTTTTAAGCACAAAATTAGTTAATTATACCATAGAATGCACAGTGTAATAGTAAACTAAATGTAAAAACATTGAATAACACTGAGAAAACCTTGAACAGAGAAAACTAACATTGCAAGAGTTCACGCTACAGCGTTACGAACCGCTCGCTGTAAACACTTTTTTTAATGAGTTTTAAGCACAGGGAAAAAAATGAACATTTGAAAAATCCTTAATTTATACAAAAACTAATCATAAACAACCAAGAAAACTAACCTTGCATGAGTCGAGTTCTGGCATGAAGGAAGAGAGCAGGAAGCTGGGTGGAGAGGAGATTACAGTTTTGAGGTAAAGTCCCTCTGCGCGATGCACATCTGACCGAGAACAATGTACTTACAGGGAGAGACTGAACACTTTGGCGCATAAGAACCGGCAGGGAAACGAAATAGAGCACAAAGAGTTCACAGCGAATGCACAGGGAGAGACTGAACACGTGCAGAAATCATCGGCGTGTATGAACCAGAAGGGAAACTGGCTTGTTCGTCACCCGAGTGTGTGGTTGTGAACAGATGCAAAAGTTTGGCAAACTTTTTGGTCGTAACCCAATTTGTACGTGTTCCGAGACATTCGTGACCCGATGTTCCACTGCACATATATTCGCAAATCTGCTTAATCAGGGACACGGGGGCAGAGTACATCATGACAGCACGAGGATCATGTTCTGAATCTCTCAATCATACATGTCCAGTTTGGAATTACCAGTTCACTTAACACACATTTGGGTATGAATGTGGGAGGAAAATCCACACCTGAACACATAGCATGAATATGCACCACCCTAGCAAACCCAGGGTTTTAAAAAAAGAAATGGAATTATGATGCCTGAATGGCTAACTTCACAAAGGAGTTAATTTGATTACCTATGTCAAAGCTAATCTGAGATTATTCTGATCCAATGTATGTCATTTTTTAAAAAGTCCTACTATCACATTATTAATATAGCAGTTTATTTCATTGCTATTTCTGTGTTATCATTACAGCACCATTTTATTGTTTGTTTTTTGATGGTTGTCCCCATTACTTTTTATAGGTGCGGCCATATCAATCTAAGTAATAACGTCTGTTGCTAACACTTGAGCAGACAGCAATGCTTATGGGTCAGTGTCCAAACTTTGAATCACCTGTGGGGAAGAAATTTACTATCACCACCACAGGGTGCCCTGTTCTCCCCATGAAATGGAGGCAAAAAACACAGGCAGGAGAAAGCGTCACTCAGTCTTCTTTATTATCTATAGTAAGTCTTGCGAGAGATAACCTTTACAGGAGTATGAGCACCTTATTAGCAAGTGTTACAAGGGAGGGGCACCTGCTGGTCTATATTTATACATTTCATTGATTAGATCACAATTCCAAAGAATTTTTTACGTAATCAGAAAACTTTTGACATGATTGGTTGTATCCAGTTGCTAACAGGACATGGCAGAACATTGATACCTTCCATGGACACAATTAACCTGGTCCACTATTGGTTGTATCCAGTTGCTAACAGGACATGGCAGAACATTGATACCTTCCATGGACACAATTAACCTGGTCCACTAGGCTGACTGACAGTCCTGTTAACTTAGGAGTGTGTGGCCTTTCAGTGGTTTTTAAAAGTACACTTCATGCAAGGCATGCACATCCACTTCATTCTGAACCCTTTGCATGACCATATGTTTCCTTCTTAATTCGGCCATTTCCATCAACAGGAAACTTAGCCTGATCATAAGAACAGAGCAGTGATCATGCTTTAAAAGATTACTTTTTTCTCTTAAACCTTATATTTTCTTTTTTGATATAAAGTCACTAAAAATGCTTTTTCTTAAAAACTCAAACCTTTATCATAGTGAATATCAAACGAACACCCTCCACCTTTAAGCATAAGCTCAGAAGAATAAGAGACTCAACATAAAGATAGTAAGAAATGTAGCTGGTTTCCTTGTAACAGTGCACCTACAGCACATGCTAGTTGCCCATGGAATCAGAGTTCAAATTCAACTTCTGCACCTGCTATTAAATTAATCAGTTAAGTCAAATAGAAATTTTTATTTAAAAAAAAGAACTTCAGGATTAATTTAGGACAAACAGTCTTTTGAGCACTTTTCTGCCAGATCATTTTGGAAGGGGCCAGAAGATATGACATTAACCAAAGGACAGGCAAGGATTCATAACAGGGAAGTCAAAATACATGTCACTATTATACAAAAAACAATCCTGCGACAAGACAAGACTTATTGAAAGAGATTTTTTCAAGTCCCGCGAAATGAGAGTTTGGCCATGAGATTTTTTTCAAGTCACGCACACGATGATCTCAGCTCTCATTCGTGTGAATGCTTTTGGCAGACACAGTTTCTGCTCTCACAACTCTTATAAATTTTAACATTTTCCTTGCTTCAAGTTCCAAACTAAAGAAGACGTATTATGCCCAAATCTTATTGAAGAATTTCATCACAAAGGGTTATCAACAGAAAAATGAGTACACGGGCAATCCTAGCACTGGGAAATGATGAAGTCAAACGGATTAACGCCAAAAATGTCAATCATTTACACAGAAAATTAGTTAAATTCGTATCAATAGACTATGCTGAAACAGTTGGTGGTGATCGTGCACAACATGAAAACATGATCTACAACTGTAAATACCGTCTGGTCTTCCATCACACGAATTACAGTAAAAAAAAGGATGTATCCAAGAAAGGTAATGCAGTACATCTTCCACTAATAACATTGCACAGCAAAGGAGATCTTGATATGCCATTCGTATTAAAACATTAACAGTTTCCCGGTAGAATAGCTTTTGGAAAGAAAATTTACAAATCTCAGAGCCAAACATTTGAAAAAGTCATTTTATTCAATAAAGAGAAATAAACGAAATTATACATTGCGTCGTCACGATGAAAGTCCAAACACAGAATCAAAATTCAATGCAATATTGATGAAATTTTAATTCAAAAAATTGTTTTTTGCTGTAGTTTTACAGTTAAAGTGTAAGTTTAAAAAGTATTTGTGTGTTAATTTCAAAGCCAAGCAGAATGAAATCATATCACGCAACAAATAACTCTAATGCAACATGAAACATAATTTACTTTCAAATGATTACATTTTGCTCTTTTTTAATATGGTTAATTACTCGCTGTAATATAAAATAGTTCTATTATGCATATATAACAATTCCCATGAAAATAAAAATCTGTTTAAATTGTACATCCGCAATCATTTGTATGCTAAAAACAGGTGATTGATGTGTGATACTAAAAGTTGATCATAGGGAGGGGATACCTTTGAAAGTTTTCAAAGAGGTATACAAGGTCTATGTTGAAATTGGAAGAGATGCGATTGAGTACCAACCCACTTTAAGCACTGATCCGGTGAACATGAATTGCAGTGCACTTAATTCAAACAGAGTATGGCCCTCCAATGGACTGGCATCCTCATCCAGGATCAATTTCCTCCGTGCAACCAGTGCTTCCAGTAGAGGCACCAGCTCCCTGTATCACTGAACTCAATAAATAGGTTAAGAGATAGATGGGTTGAAAATGTGTAAAATGAATTTAAGCAGTGAGTGGATTTTTTTTTGTCCTGAATACTATAGTATATATGTTTGTAATTGTTTATTTTTTTAAATGACAGATGTTTTGAACTGTTGTGTCTTTCTGATTCTGTTGTCTGAATTTGAAAGCAAGTAACCTGATTGAACAAGGAACTTGAACCTAATGAAAAATATATTTTGTTGGATTCACTTCAGGCCACATTTTTTAAATGGCGGAGAATTGTCTGTCTAGAGGTGGGGACAGATTATTACCAATCAGTCCATCCATTCATTCATCTTTGAAAATGGGGCACTTTAATAAAGAATCCTCAGTTGTCCACCAAGTGATCAATGACAAGCTAGTATGAGCAAAGTAAGGCTGGCACTTCAATGAGCGCAGCATATTGGTTCAGGAAGTTTGCTGCATTATGGCTACATTGTGATTGTGTTTCAGTAATTGAATATTCTCAATAAAGCTCGTCTAAAGTATTTAGTCTCTTCCAGTTCATGGTGGGAAGATGCATGCCAAAGGTCGGACAATGAAGCCCTTCTTCTTTTCTTTGCCACATTCACAAAGTGAAATCAATGTTGCAGGCTTCCAATCAGCTTCATTGTTCATTCTTTTTCAACATACTCTGACCTAATCCTCTGTCGTCTCATGCCCCTGCTGTGCTAATATGGAAGGAGACGAGGAGTGAAGCGAGGGAGAGTATACAGTATGTGTGTACGTGCAGCTTTAGAATGGAGTTAGGAGAGTAGAAAACATCTTTCTGACGGATACTTCTATTTAAAAGGGGCCTCAATGTTTTTACCTTTTTATGTGCACTGACCCTGAGAAAATCCAACAAGAGACCCCCTGCATACAATTCTGCACACATTCGGCTGCTGTGAGTGTCACAACCAATTTATCTTTATCATAATTTCAGCTTTGTGGCGACAGACATTCAAAGCAGAGAGCCTGGCAGTAGACCAATCTGTGCAGGGAATTCCCATGTCACCTGATTTCAGTGCACATGCTGGTAAATGAAATTTCCTTTCCTATACAAGAATTGCAGGAAATTATTTCAGATTCCAGGTGGCCCAGTTTTGCAACAGGTTGCATTGTGGTTGTAAAAGGTTCGCTTTCAACAGACCGACAGACATAGCAGCTATACATTATCACAACATTCTTGTGTGATCAATGTGGACAAGTCACCCTCCAATTTTGTTTTGTTATTCTACCTTACAGCAGATGACCAGGTGTCTCCTTGGTGGTGTTAGACCTTGTCCCTGAGATTCTGATTGGCTTCAATGATGGGTCCTTTAGTCTCAACTGCTGTAATACTTAATGCATTGCATGGGGTAACCTTGCAGCTGTAGAGTCTAAGGTACATTAGATTGAGAAAGTATTCAGAACCCTTCACTTTCTGCACACATTATTGTGTTGTAGATTTAATTGCAAATGGATAAATATTTTTGCACATCAGCTTGCACTCAAATGACAAAGTGAAAATATGTTTTTAGAAAGGCCAACAAATTTTTTAAATATCAAAAACTGAAATCTCTTCTTCATAAAAGTGTTTTACAACCTTAATTCAGTACTTTGTAAAAGCCCCTTTGACAGCAATTACAGTCTCCACAAGCTTTGCACAGTTTTTGAACAGTTTTGACAGTTTATCCCATTCTTCCTGGCACATGAATCTTAAGTACCATTAGATTGGATGGGAAACATCTGTAAACCACCATCTTCAGTTCTCTCCACAGATGTTCAGTGGAGTTTAAGTCTTGGCTTTGGCTGGGCCACTTAAGAAAAATCAGAGATTTGTTCAGAAGCCACTCCAGTGTTGGCTTGGCTGTATGCTTTAGGTCATTGTCATGCTGAAAGGTGAACTGTCACACTGTCTGAGGTCGTGTGAACACTGGAGAAGTTTTTCTTCAAGGACCTCTCTGTATTTGGTTGCATTCATCCTTCCATCAATTCTTAATAGTCTCCCTGTCCCTGCCACCACCATTGTTCACCGTAGGGATGGTATTAGGCAGGTTATGAGCAGTGCTTGGTCTTTGCCAGACATATTGCTTGGAATTCTGCCCAAAGAGTTCAATTTTTCTCTATTCAGACTAGAAAATATTTTCCCTCATGCTCTCAGAGTTCTTTAAACTCTCATATGCCTTTTAGTTAAGAGTGGCTTATGTCTATCCACTTTACCATACATGCCAGATTAATGGAGTTCTGCTGAAGTGGTCATCCTTTTCACAGGTTCTCCCATCTCAGCAGAGGACTTTTGAAGCTCACTTAGAGTCACCATTGAGTTTTTGGTCACCTCCCCGACATTGGACCTTCCTAGACTTAGTTGTCCATCTTTAGGAATAGCCCTGGTGGTTCCAAACTTTTTTCATTTTATAATTAGAGGCCACAGTTCTCCTTGGAAATCTCTGAGCTTTAGAAATGCTTCTGTACCCTTGTCCTGATCTATGCCTTGCCACAGTTTGATTATGTTTGAGGCCCATAGAGAGTTCCTTGGACATCATAGCTTGATTTTTGTTCCATGCAGTGTGAATTCTGAGACATTATAAACACAGGTGTGCAACTATCTACAGTGTAAACAACATCCAATCAATTCAGTTTATCAGGAGTGGGCGGGAGGAGGAGTATAGGAACCTAATCAAGGACTTCGTTAAATGGTGCTACTCAAACCACCTACACCTGAACACCAGCAAAACCAAAGAGCTGGTGGTGGATTTTAGGAGGCCCAGGCCCCTCCTGGACCCCGTGATCATCAGAGATGACTGTGTTCAGAGGGTGCAGACCTATAAATACCTGGGAGTACAGCTGGATGATAAATTGGACTGGACTGCCAATACTGATGCTCTGTGCAAGACAGGACAGAGCCGACTATACTTCCTTAGAAGGCTGGTGTCCTTCAACATCTGCAATAAGATGCTACAGATGTTCTATCAGACGGATATGGCGAGCGCCCTCTTCTATGCAGTGGTGTGCTGGGGAAGCAGCAAAAAGAAGAAGAACATCTCACACCTGGACAAACTGATGAGTTCAAACAGCCTCTTGAAATGAATTCAGTTTGAAGTACGAGGCACCACTGTACTTCTGGGTCAAGAGGAAGTCTCTAGAAGGCAGAGCTATTTCCTCTGTGGAGCTCCCCCTGGTGGTAGGTATGGTATACCAAAGCGCTGTAGCATGGGACTACATTTCCCAATATGCCTGTGGGTTGAAAATCAGGAGCAGCAACACAAGAATGCTGTGCTCCAGTGTATCAGGGGTGTATAGGCTCCGGGAAGGCCAACTCCTCCAATCCCTTCATCCTTCTGGACTCCCTTTCTGTCAAGGGATCAGTTCTTGACCTGGTCAGGATGCCAGATGATCCCTGATGACATTTACAAAGTTAACAGCTGCATTAATAAAAAAAGAGGGCAGTTTGATGATTTTCAGTGAATCAAGTCACTTGACTCAGCTCATGAGCAAAAGGTGGATCTATTGACTCCTAAACAGCTCTTTTATTTTGTTCTGTTCAGGACAAGTAGACTTTTAAAATGTAAGTAAAATTTTCCAGTATCATGACTTGTGATTGGGTGGCCTTAATGTAGTTTATGTTATTAAAATGCATTCAAATGTATTTTCTTTTGTGACGGGCACTCACTCACATACTGTTTCAGCTTATTCTCTCCACTCCTCTTTGGCTTTTGTCTTCAGAATCTGTTAATGTGAAAGGTTTTGTGTGTCTCATGACAAGTGAGAGATTAGGAGTCATGTGAATTTCAACATTCCAGTAGACTTCAAGTCTAGTAAGTAGACATTCTTGCTTTCAGCTGTCACAATCTGTGTAAATCAAACTGGGAAAGCATTTAAAAGCTGTACAAATGTAAAAATAAATAAATAATGAAATATAAGACTATAACAAGTAAAGTCCTGATAGCATAATAATAATAATAATAATAATAACCTGCATTAAATAGTACCATATTATATGCAGATATAGTTGTATATGCAAGTAAATACATTTCAGTTGAATTAATTTAATTACTGCACACATCTCACAGGAGATATACATGTGAACTGATTCATTTATTCTTTTATTAATCCCATAGAAAATTTCCTTACTTCATACAATCATCAGATGTGACTCATGTAATGTTATTTTCTTACCCACTTAATTGAGATCCAGGGTCACTGGGGCTGCTGGAGCTAGCATAGGGCTCAAGGCAGGAACAAACCCGGACAGGGTGCAAGTCCATCACAGGGCAAACACATGCACAAACACACACACACAGGCCTGTTTAGCACTCCCAGTTCACCTGACATGCACGTCTTCACATAGTGGGAGCACCCATGCAGAGACGGGGAGCACATGTGAGCAGCAGTGCTACCAGAGTGCCACCATGCCACCCTCAAATAAGAGTGCATAATATAATGACTGTGTTGTCAGTGAAGCTTATTCTTCATATTTAAGTCAACACAGGCTATTATGTTATCTTTAGAAATACCAGGGGGCTTCACCCCCGCTCGCTTCACTTGCCCACCACCCCCTCCCCCTTGCCTGCACTACGCACCAACCACTTCGCGTCTCTGCCGCTCATGTTGTGAAGCGGGGGGGGGGGGGGGGGGGGGGGGGCTGAACGCACCCAAGGAGATGCGATCGCTCCTTCAACACCCCCTCCTAAATGGTGATACAATGGGAAACACATACATTTTTTTTTACCTCCTCTTTGCTCGATCAGCTGCTGGTTTGCTGCTGCTGCCATGCCACATGATCTGCATTTTGCGCGGTGCAGTTCTGTCATATCACCTATGTCCATATATTTGATCTCCTTTCGCTTTGACATTTTCATCAATATCGCATTGAATTTTGATTCTGTGTTTTGAATTGCATTGTGACAATGCAACGTATAACTGCGTATAACTGCTCCCGAGTGAATATCGTTTACTTTCTCTCTACAAGAAATGTGTCTGACATAACCATGCAAGACTTTTCAAAAATCTCTTTGCATAACCTCTTGTCATCTCGTGGGACGTGAAAGTGTCTCTGAGACAATCACGTTGCGTCTCCTTCCAAGATTTTGTTTTATAATAGAGATAGCACTGTAATAATTAGACACTTGTGCTCATGACAGATGCACTGTGCACTTAAGAGAAGGTGGCAAATGCCACATATCTCTGTATAAAAAAACAAACAAAAAAAAAAAACAAAAACAAAAATCAACCTTCATTTGAGCTGTTTAATTGTTAAATTAAAATATGTTCAAGTGAAAACAACATCCCTGTGACCTTATGTTCGGATTCAGTGGGTTGGAAAATGGATGGATGGAATGGAAAACAAAATTCACTTGATCTTTTTTTTTCATTCAGATATTTTTCTGATAAGGGCTGTTCGGTCCCTGTACGATTGTTGCTAGAGCTTGGTCCGCATTGCCGGCAGTAAGTCGAACCCGTTTCCAGTGAGAGTTGGACTTCACCAAGGCTGCCCTTTGTCACCGATTCTGTTCATAACTTTTATGGACAGAATTTCTAGGCGCAGCCAGGGCGTTGAGGGGGTCCGGTTTGGTGGGCTCAGGATTGGGTCACTGCTTTTTGCAGATGATGTTGTCCTGTTTGCTTCATCAGGCCGTGATCTTCAGCTCTCTCTGGATCGGTTCGCAGCCGAGTGTGAAGCGGCTGGGATGAGAATCAGCACCTCCAAATCCGAGACCATGCTCCTTAGCCGGAAAAGGGTGGAGTGCCCTCTCAGGGTTGGTAGCGAGATCCTGCCCCAAGTGGAGGAGTTCAAGTATCTCGGGGTCTTGTTCACGAGTGAGGGAAGAATGGAGCGTGAGATCGACAGGCGGATCGGTGCGGCATCCGCAGTAATGCGGGCGCTGCATCGGTCTGTCGTGGTGAAAAAGGAGCTGAGCCGCAAGGCGAAGCTCTCAATTTACCAGTCGATCTATGTTCCTACCCTCACCTATGGTCATGAGCTATGGGTAGTGACCGAAAGAACGAGATCGCGAATACAAGCGGCTGAAATGAGTTTCCTCCGCAGGGTGTCTGGGCTTTCCCTTAAAGATAGGGTGAGAAGCTCAGTCATCCGGGAGGGGCTCAGAGTAGAGCCGCTGCTCCTCCGCATCGAGAGGAGTCAGATGAGGTGGCTCGGGCATCTGATCAGGATGCCTCCTGGATGCCTCACTGGTGAGGTGTTCCGGGCACGTCTAACCGGGAGGAGGCCCCGGGGAAGACCCAGGACACGTTGGAGGGACTATGTCTCTCGACTGGCCTGGGAACGCCTTGGGATTCTCCCGGAAGAGCTAGAAGAAGTGGCCGGGGAGAGGGAAGTCAGGGCATCTCTGCTCAAGCTGCTGCCCCCGCGACCCGACCTCGGATAAGCGGGAGACAATGGATGGATG
Source organism: Erpetoichthys calabaricus (assembly GCF_900747795.2). Taxonomy (NCBI): domain Eukaryota; kingdom Metazoa; phylum Chordata; class Cladistia; order Polypteriformes; family Polypteridae; genus Erpetoichthys; species Erpetoichthys calabaricus. The sequence goes on along the minus strand of NC_041405.2, from coordinate 29,996,801 downwards.
GATGGATGGATATTTTCTAGGAAAGCGTAACACTTAAATATACCAGCAATCCTGGTACACAATGTATTGCTAATCAGTCATTTTTACTGACCGCATCTCAATGTCATTATCGGTGTAAAAAATCCATACCAGTTGGAAACTTGTCTTGAATACTTCAAACACTTCTTTTGTTATAAATTATTACACAACCTGCCCTGCACAGTGAGTGTTGTTTCTGGAATAACACAAGCAAATCTGAGTGAAGACCAGCAGTAAGCCAGCCTGTCACCAGTAACGGTAAAGACGAGAGCAGATCTGAAATCATCAAAACATGGCGGATGCCTTGCCTTTTTTTACTCTTGGATATTCTTTCTTTAGATCTGTTTGTTCAGTTTCTTCTATTTGCATGTGCTAATGTGCAACACTTTGCCCCTCTCTGATGACATGATTAGTGAGTATAACAACCTAACCTTGAAACTTTTGTCTTCCTTATATGGAAAATGTCAGAACACAGTTAGCCACAGTCTCTGCCATTAGGGGACATACAAAGTTTCATTGAAACTGTAGTGCATCCCTAAGGAAAATAATATAAGATATCAAACAAAAAATTTTATATTAAACAGAACATTATAAATTCTGAAATGCAAATTTTCCTAAAAGCTTCAAGATGCTCACTCTTACATATTTTGCATATTGAATGCATATTTTGACTCCTTCCTGATTTCTCAAAATATTATTTTGTCAAGCATTCTTTGTCTGATGGCCCATTGTACTTATTTAAATGTCAGAATACATTTTATGCTCTCCCATTGTGCATCCATAAATTCAAAATCCTTTCACTCAGCCAATATAAGTTTTTCCTTAAACCAAGACAGAATTATTGTAGATATTTTGTTTTTAGTAAACAGATTTATCCTTTCACTCCCCAGTTTTCTTATGTGTAACTGTCAGACCACTTCATTATTGAGAGGTCAGTTGGAGGTCTGTTGTCTGTGGTGGTCAGAGACACTTGTGGTCCAAATGCCATGAAGCAAGTACAGCAGTTAAGTAACTCAATGCCCTGCCTAAAAGTGAGTCCAAAAGGAGGACTGGCTGCCTACCCCATGGGAAGTCCTTGTCACTTTCCTGCCCCACTTGCAATTCTCACTACTTACTTAACCCTGAACTTGGTTTAATGTTTTATAATATAAAGAGTTTTTTTACATCTGGAGGACTATCACTAAGTGAGCGTATAGCTTGAACTGAAATCTGAAGCCTCATTTATTTAGAGGCTACTATTTTAGCCATTAGCAATTTTTTGCTCCCTGCATATTACGCAGTAGTATGTTGTCTTATTTTTTAAGGATTATTTTTGTGAAAGACTCTGATAATGTACACTATGAAAGGTGCTATAATAAAAAAAACACTTGCTTTTTTTCAAATAATAATCCTAAAAAACAGACAATTATACAATTTTGTTCGAACAACTAAACCAAAAAGCATAGAGGTAAAGTGCAAACAGTCATCTGAAGGCATATGAGTTCAATTTCCAGCCTGGGCATTCATATTGATATATTCTGCCCATGAGCACTGAACTCCTGTGTCTTTCCTCATTCCTGTTGGGTTTATTGGTGTCTCAAATTTTCCAGGTATAAGCTGGTATCTAATTATGGCCTTCCATTCTGTTCACGTTTGTGTCCTGACACGCACATAGAACGGCCTTAGCACTCTGTGACATGTCACCCTACAGTAATAAAAGTGCTCCAGAAAACGGAAGCCTTAAAGAATATTGATAAACAGCATAGGACGATTAGCACTTGGACCATTAGTTTCAATGACATGAGGTTACAGACTAATGGACAGCCACTCGCACAGATGCCTGCATGACTGTTTCTTATATACAGTCAAGTAAAAACGTAGGTACACTCCATGAAAGGTTTTTACTTTTTTTAACATATGTGGTAGACATATCAATATTTGATCTTCATTTAAACAGTATCTATAGATACAGGTGATATAATCTAGCAAACATCATGCAACAATTTCATTGTGTACTCATCTGCATAATTTAAATAGACATGGAAGAAGTAAATATACCCCTCCATTTATGATTATCTCAAATACATAGAATTAGAATAAAGTGCACCAGATCATTATTAGAGGGGATCTGGTCCTATTTAAACCTCAGACGTTTAGTGCATTTTGTTCTTTGTTGTTGTAATGTATGCTATCATCTAGCTAAGATCAAAAGAGCTCTTTGGGACCTTCAGAAAGAGGGTTATAAATGCCTATGAATCTGGGAAGAAATTAAAAGAGATCTCCGAACATGTGGAAATTAAAAATTCCACTGTACGGAAGATCATCTATAAGTGAAAACAATTTCAAACAAATGACAGCTTGTCTAAGCCAGGCCGCCCCAACAAGTTCATCCTCAAGAACAGAATGTATGAGTCTACCATTAAGTAGAGGACGCACAAATTAGATCTACATGGGATGTGTACCATGGCGGAATCCTTTTGTGTCCAGAAGGAACATCATGGCAAGACAAAAGTTTGACAATGTAGACCTAGGCAAAGACCAGGACTTCTGGAACAATGTGCTCTGGACAAATGAAGCAAAGACAGAGTTATTTGGCCACAGTGCAAGAAGACATAAATTGCTGAAATCCAAAGACAGCATTTGACCAGAAGAACCTGATACCAACTGTAAAGCAAGGTGGGGGAAATGTTATGGTTTGGGGCTGCTTTATTGCATGAACGCACCATCAAAGAATCCAGTAGGAGTTCTTCATTCTACCAGAGGATGACTGAGGACAGCATCTGTTTGAGGACTGAAGTTCTCCTGAAAGTGGACCTTGTAAAATGACAATGACCCTAAATATTCCAGTAAATCTAGCAAGGAATGGTTGAAAAGAAAGAAGTGGAGGCTGCTAGAATAGGAAAGTCAAAGTCCGGATGTGAATACCATCAAGATGGTGCAGAGATATTTGAAACTGGCTATGCAAACATGCAAGGTACTCCTAAAATACCACATAGCTGAATGAATTCTGCCTGGGGGAGTGGAAAAACCTTCTCCCATGAGGTCACTCGACCATTATAGGATTTGGGGGCAGCACTAGCTGTTTCAGAAAAGTGTTGATTTAATTTTAAAACAGTTGGAAATTGCATACCTGTTAACATTTTGTTGAATAAGCTGCTACAAAGTCAAATTTTCATTGCTTTTTTTGTAAATTACATCACCTTTAAATAAAGATGCTGTTTTAATGAAGATCAAATCTTGATTTGCTCACATATATTAAAAAATAAAAAAAAACGTGCTTTTTTTATTTGACTGTATATACTGTATGTAATGTATGGTGGTACTTCATTGTGTGCTGTTGGTATTATCCCACTGTTACTAATCTGTGAGAGACTTGCCATCTACTGAATACATTTGAATTTGAATTTACAATATGTAACATAGCATAACATTACATTTTGAAACCTGCTTAATCAAAATCAGGGTCATAGAAGTTCTGGAGCCCATTTTGGCCTGCTCTAAGCACAAGGCAGGAAACAGCCCTGGATAGACTGTCAGCACATAGCAGGGACTACTCACAAACATCCAGACAAGGCCAATTTGGAATTATCGATTAACTTAATCTGCTTCTTTTGGGGGGATTAAGGAAGGAAATCCATGGCAACAATCTGCAATCCCCACATGGACAGTGTTTAAACAGAAGATTTTAACTTAGGAATGGGATCTGTGAGGCAGCAGTGCTACCCACTATACCAGCGGTTCTCAAACTTTGGGGTGCGAATGTTGCCATATGTGGTGTAATTTCTGTATTCGTAGGAAAATTTTAAAATTGTAGCGGTGTATCGGCAGCAAAAAATATAGGAATAAATTTTATTAGGGTTTCAAAAAAAACGTTAGGGGGGTGCGATTAAAACTGTTATGAAAACTTGGGTCGCAAATACTTAAACGCTGAGAAACGTGGCACTATGCCATCCAATGCTATATAAAGTGTTTGCTCCTTTAGTTAACTGGTTGTACTCTCTTTGGCTACAATGATTGCAACTGAAAGCTTTCACTATTTCAATATCAGTCTTTCTCATCACTGTGGAGATACTTTGCCCAATTTTCCTTTGCAGAGTTGCTTTTTGAGATGAACAGTGTGTCTAGTAGGTTCAGGTTTAGACTACGCCAGTCCAAAACTTTGTTTGCTTCTTATCAGTTATTCTTATGTTTACTTGTGTTGTGATTTGAATGCACTCAAAATAGTGAAGAACCACGAGGCCTTTAAAACCCCCCTAATTCAGTCTAAGGCTTTTCTCAGCCTGACAAGAACAGGCCTCAACCCGGAGAGTCCACAGGCTTGCTTTAGTCTACACATGTTCAAAAAAGCATTTGGCTATATAAACAGCCCAAAGAACACAAAAAATGTCCCTCAAGGGGGATGCATCATAATAGCAATCTTTTAAAAATGCTGAAATGTATTTGAAATCAACAAAAAAGACCAAATAAAATGGAAAAAAAGAGGCAGAAAGGAGTTTGCCTAAAAAGGCAACCAAAATCAAATAAGTCTCAATGTGAAATCTAAGAACAGAAGCAAAAAATCCACAATAAACCAGAAAATAAAATGAAAACAATACTTTCAATACTTCACTCTCTAGAGATCAGTGACACCCCAGAATAAAAAGGCAGAGGGTGGTCCATAAGTGTGATGTTGTGGTGGCATAAAAACAAGAAACATATTACAAATAATTCATCCATCCATCCATTTTATAACCCGCTGAATCCTAACACAGGGTCACGGGGGTCTGCTGGAGCCAATCCCAGCCAACACAGGGCGCAAGGCAGGAACCAATCCAGGGCAGGGTGCCAACCCACCACAAGAAATAATACAGTAACAACATAAGTTTAGTCAGGTCAATGTCAATGGCTGAACCATAACTGATTTGCTGTTGTGTTTTGATTCATTGCCTTGTTGTATTAGCAAACTACGCTTCAGCTCACAGATGGTTGTCTGATTACACTCCATGAGGATTTTGTAAAACAGGGAAGAATTTATGGTTCCATATATATATATATATATATATATATATATATATATATATATATATATATATATATATATATATATATATATATATATATGGTGAAGTACAAAGCACAGACAAAATCTGTTAAGTGTTGGGGAAACTGTCCCTGTATACTGTGTACCTCTCAAGCTATAAAAACACTTTAGAGGTACCGGTTGTTGCATACAAAGTACACATAAGACAATGAGTTGTTGCCAGAGGGAGGTTTTATACATAAAACATGTAGAGAAAATTAGGGTGACGTGAACGGAGTGAAGCAGAGGTGATATCATTTTCGGGAGCCAGAACTGAGGTCATCAGAGAAGGACAGGAAATAAAGTCCTCATGGGAGGACTGTTAGTGGTTGCGGAAGTGCTTTGGGCTTTATTGTCGCACTTTCTGTTGAGGAAGAGAGAAAGGGATTAATACACTGTTCTGCTATCCCATCTCATGTCTTTTCACGCTCTGCCTGGCCCATTGGCTACCCCCTAATCGTGCGTGTGTGACAGTATATAAATATAAAGATATATATATATATATATATATATATATCTGCGGTGGGTTGGCACCCTGCCTGGGATTGGTTCCTGCCTTGTGCCCTGTGTTGGCTGGGATTGGCTCAAGCAGACCCCTATGACCCTGTGTTCGGATTCAGCAGGTTAGAAAATGGATGGATGGATGGATGGATATATATATACTGTATATATATATATATATATATATATATATATATATATATATATATATATATTTACACACTATATACATATATATACACTATATACGTATATATATATATATATATATATATATATATATATATATATATATATATATATATATATATATACATATACACTATATACGTATATATATTTACACACACACTATATATATATATATATATATATATATATACATACTATAGTTTTCAAATAGACCTTTTAAATAGACAAGCAGCAACATGAATAGTGTTGGGGTCTGTCAAGACAACACATGTAATGTCCTACATTGAAAGTAAAAGAAAAAAGTATTGGTGATGGTAGTTGTTGTTGATGCTCTTATGTGTCATTGTCTTGCAATATTATGTTTTAGAGTTGGAACTCCATTCCCTTCCAAAGCAGGTCCCTGAAAGAAAGTCTGGTTTAGGTTGAGTTGAAATTTAAGTATTTGGGTGGTCCGAAGAGGCGGAGTTTGTGGTGATTCTGCTGGAAGTGAGGTAATTCGTCTTTTGTTTGCTTCTCTTCCATTATAAAAGAAATGTAAACCACGTTAGTGATCATGCTTTACTCTCTCTCCCTCTCTCTAATTTCAGTCTGCACAGATTTCAGCAAGTTTTTGAACCTACAAGAACACAAATTGTGATAGCCTAGTGGTAAAACAAGAAAAATAAAATTAAAAAAAGTTTAATTTTGTTAAAAACTAGGAAATATTTCTGATAACAATTAGAAGAATGTTTTATTTTAGGTGAAAGCAACATTAGGGAGAGATAAAGAATTAAATGGTTCAACTGTGGTTAAAGCTCTCAATGTTTAACTATGTTTTTGGAGCTTTGATAAAAGATTTGACAAACTTGCATGTAGCCAACATCTATCAGTTTCATAACTACCCTTTTGTGCTATTTATGTTATGTGGTCAATCAGTTATTCATTTTTTAGTCTTTTCATTATGTTGTGCTGTGCTTTTTACACATTTTTGGGGTTTTGATATGTGGTGATTCCAAATTCCATGAACTTTTTTGGAAGTATTAATTATATAAAGTGATTAAACTTATTTTCATACTGTTTTGGCTCCATGTTTGGTTGCATCAATGCCACCATTTGTTTACTCTTTGCCCTAGAGATTCTTGGCAGGACATGGGATGTGACGATAGGTTAAAAGGTCACCGCAAATGTCTCTTCCTCATCTGAGTTTGTGGATAAAAACAAATCTTTGGATTCTAAATCTTATCTATTTAGTTATCTTTAAGCTAGGTTTCTCTGACTCTGATTTCCGATTTACATTTTGGTTTTAATGGTAATATTTTCTAGATTTTCCCAGATGCAACTCTTATTTTCACTTACGATTATATCTCACCATCAAGTTCTTTCTCTTTTCTATGATGACTTATACCTTAATACAATCAGTCCAATGATACCGTGGTGATAGAAAAAAATGATGCAAAAACATTTTAAGTGTTCTTATTTTTAAAGAAAATTATCCAATCATACATATTTGTGTTTGAAAAAACATGTGAATCTTTGAATTCAATAACTGGTGTGACCAACTTGTGCTGCATACATTTTAACTAAATGTTTCCGGCAACAGTTGATTATCTCTGCACATTGGCTTGGAGGAATTTTGTCTCATTCCTCCTTGTAGAACTACGTTAATTCAGGAACTGCTTACTTCATGTCCTTCCACAGCATTTCTATAGGATTAGGTCAGGACTTTGTCTTGTCCATTCCAAAACAAGACATTTCTGTTTTTAACATTCTTTGGTAGCATGACTTGTGTATTTAAGATTGTTGTCTTACTGCATCTCCTGAAGGTTCAATTCACAGATGGTTACCTTGTCATTTTCCAGTAAACTTCGTTGTTACAATTCAGAATTCACAGTTCATCAATAATAGCAGCTGTCGTGGTCCGGAGGCAGCAACGCCAAAACTACTTTTCACAGATTGAATAAGGTTTGTGAGGGGCGGCCCGCATTCTTACCCAGCGGAGACATCCTTGAGGTGGAAGGACAGGGGGAGCAGCTTACACAGAGCTTTGTCTCCCCCAGGACACTAGATGGCAGTGAGCCCAGGCTCGGATCCCCCACATGGGTGCTTTGTTGGGTCCCGTGGGGGTTGCCAGGGGGAGCAGGAGGATTTGGGATTCCTTACTTTGTAGGGCTCCAACCTCACCCGGAAGTGCTTTGGAGCTGCAGCATCATGTCACTAGAAACACTCCTGGGGATTAGATAAAAGGAGCTGCTTGCCATGCATGGATGAGCCAGAGTTGAGTGGAAGGTGGACAAAGCTTGCGAGAAGAAGTGGAGGAAGCAGTGAAACAGTGACTCAGAGAAAGAAAGGAAGACAAAAAGTTACTTTATTGTGCTTATAGCATATTCTTGAGGCTATGGTGGTGGGAAACTCTTGATTCAAAGAGTTTCCCATAATAAAAGACTCTTTGTGCTTTTACTTTGTGTCTGTGCCTCTTTGTGTTGGGTGTATGGAGAGCTGGAGCACCAACTGGTGTCCACAGGTTGTTATGTTGGAATTCAGGGTTTACTTTTACTCAAACATAATGCTCCAATGCTTCTAATTTAAGTCAGAAAGTTCTATTTTTATCTCATCTGTGTAAAAAACATTCTTCCAATAGCATTCTGGCTTATCCACATGCAACTCTGCCATGTACACCATTCCAGTTCAGTGTGCTCCTGATGGCTGACTCATGAACAATAACATTAGCCAAAGCAGGAGAGGTCTTTAGATCCTTAGATGTTACCCTGGGGTTGTTTTGTGACCTCCTCCTATATTACATGCCTTGTTCTTGAAGTGATCTTGGCTGGTCAACCACTCCTAGAGAGGGTAAAATTGATGTTGAATTTCCTCTTGACAGTGGACTGGTGGATTCCAAAATCTTTAGAAATAGTTTTGCCACCAGTTCCAGCCTGATGAGCATTAACGACTTTTTTTGGGAGGTCTAAAGAGATCTCCTTTGATTGAGTCATGGCACACTTCCACAGACCTGTGTGGTGAGGATCGGAATTTTTCTAATGAAGACCATGATTTATATTTTTTAAATTGGGCAGGGAATCCTACACTCATACCTGATTGTCATCCAATTGATTGAAACGTCGGACTCTACTTTTCCTTTCAAGTATACTTTGCTGTGCATACAAATTATGGGGAGCCCATAATTTATTGGATTAATGTACTCTCAATTATTAGCTTTAGAATTTTTAAAATGCATATGCTTATATTTTCATTTTTAAATTAGCTTAAAAGCCACCATTTATTTGTCAACATAAAGGCTGTTAGTTCTTTGCTTGCAAGCGGCCGAATATTTCTTTTTTACTTGCTAAGCTTAAAACTTCAGTGAGATAATGAAATGTCAAGGATACTTTGTACTCTGAAAGCTGAAGAAGCTATTGTTTTAGAAACACAGCTGCTGAGATTTTAACTTTGAGGGACCTAAACAGGTCATTATCTTAGAAAATATATTGTCACACACGTGCGCATGGGAAACAGCTGAAGGGCCTAGACACTTGTAATTCTACGCCAGACCAGGGGGCGGCGGAGTGTACTGACTATCTCTCTCAGTCCCTTGCAGACCTGTCCCGGGAAATCCCGCCTCTGGATGGCCCCAAGGATGACGTCACTTCCGAACACCAGGATACCACTCCCACTTCCTGCGATGAAGACGTCATTTCCCTTCTGGGCCTTTAAAACTGCCATCTTGACTCAGTACAGGCAGTTCTGTTTTGGACTCCGAACGATTCACTTCGTGTATTTAAAAAGAGCAATTGCAGCCAAGCATAATATACGGGTGGCTGCCCCAAACCTTTGTGATGTCTTCGACTCATTCTTCTTACAATATAGATTGTTAAAGTCTATGTACCAATGCTTTCTTGCAACATATTGTATTAACTAACTTTAGGTAATATGAGTTAATTGGTGAAAGTCTGAGTCTGTATATTTTATTTCTCTAAACAGCTAGAAAGGTCACTTGCTTTCACTTACAGCAGCCAGGCCCCTGCAAACCTGCCTTCCTGCTCGGACACTAGCATGAGGTAAGTGTGTACTATAAGAAAACTTAGTGCTTATTGTCTTAGAGATGTAGCTGCTTAAAAAACAGCCTTGAGGGATGCTTGTGCAACAAAACACTATTCGTTTGAGCAGCCCAGTATCTCATGTGTGGGCCCTCTTGCTCCTGACTTAAATGGTGGGAACTGATTGATAAACAAGTCTCAAACACCTGCACAGAGTAAGGAGTAATGTTGTTAAGTTTTGGTCAGATAATGGACATTAGTGTGCTTGGACATTAGGTAATGATCGGAAGAACTAGAAGAAACAGAATACTTTGCATAGATGATAAGAAATGTGAAATAAACCAATACACTTCCTAGTTTAAATACTTGTACCATGGTCAAGTCTCTTTGTTACATTGCTGTGTAATAAAGATGTTCTCTACATTTCCATGTGGACTCCGAGACTGCCTTCTCTAAAGAGAGAGACAGAGAATTTTTCTCCACGACATTCACATATATTTTCACACACAAATATGTAACATTGGAGGATTTTCCTCAATGAATAAATGAACAAGTATAAGGTTTTTGTGTCATTTGTTCAACTGGGTTCTCTTTATCTAGTTTTAGAAATACATTTTAGGTCATACATAGGAGAAACAGAGAAAATTCTAAAGGGTTAATAAGCTTTCTAGCATCACTGTAACCACTTTTCTATCTGCCACACAAACAAATCTCTGGTCTGTTCTACTGGAAACAAACACAATAAACAGGACCACTAGAGAGAGCTCTAGCCTGGCACCCCTTATTACCAGTAGCTGTCCAGAAAAGACCTAAAAATATTTCTTAAAGCCTTCTCATGATTCCTGAGGTTTAACTGAGTCTCCAGAAAAGGTCGGGATTAAGACAAAGAATGGTGTTCTTTGGCATGTTACCTATGAGGTAGGTAAATGGGAAGTCCATACCACCTCAGAAGAAATACCTTTGATCTATCTCCAGAGGGACAGAAGGATTTTACTTTGTTTTCTCATTTCCCTTGTGCTTAATTATCTCCATATTTAGCCCTTTCCTCCGTGTGTTTATTTTTATGAACTTAAATTCTCCAATTCTAAGATGACATTTACTCTGGGTATGAACTGACTGGGGTGACTGCTTTAGATAAATCAGGAGAAAGTAGGGAGAAATGACACCTTTCATTGGCTAACAAAATAGATTACAAATGCAAGCTTTCGAGGCAGCTAAGGCCCCTTCATCAGGCAAGATGTAACAGTCATTTTAGAATAAAAATTGGGAGTGGTCTCCTCTAGATTTTCTCTATACTCAGATAATATGATAGGATATTTGAGGAGTAAACCATGAGACAATGATTATCTATATATATAAAATCCCTATGTGCGTCCAGGTGTCCGTGTGTGGGTGTCTTCTGGTGAAGTGCACATGCGCGGGGCGCGGTGCGATGCGCGATATTACTGTCAGAAAAAGTTAGAGGCGTTTTACGGAAATACAAACCAGTATTACTGCGAGAAGAAATTAAACGTACACAATAGTGTGATGCATATTACAGCCACATACAAGCCAGTATTACTGTCAGAGGAGATTAAAGGCATATTACCGACGCGCACGCCTGTATTACCGGCAGAGAAAATTAAAGGTATATTACGGACGTACAAGTCAGCGGACGTCCAAGATGGTATCCTTCAATAAGGGCGCACACAAAAAGGCGAGCCTCAAAAGGTCGACCTCAATTGGGCGCAGCGAATAAGGGCACGCGTAAATAAAGATCTGCACCATTGTTGCTCTTCACATATTCCAGAGCCATTTGAGCTAAATTATCTACGAATGCCTTTATTCGCCGCGCTCAATTGAGGTCGCCATTTTGAAGCTCGCCTTTTTGTGCGCGCCCTTATTGAATAGAGCCGTACAAGACAGTATTACTGTCACAGAAAATGAAAGACACACAATACACGGCGGCAGCCCACGAAGAACGGTCAGCTCAGCAAGTAAACATCAACAAAAGAAAGGCTGAAAGAAAAATACGACCAACAAAAAGAATGAGGTCAAAGTCCCTTGCCATTTAATATAGACTGTTCCTACTAATGTTTATGCACTACTGTTCTAGCGCCCGTTATTGTAATGGGCTAAATGACTAGTATTTTTATATTAAGTACATTAAATACAATCAACAACAAATTAAATCGGTCTGAGCAGCTGCATGAATAAAAGGTAAAGTACAACTTGCGGTTAATGGAAATAGCCCAAAAGCTTTGTACCTAATACTTGTATGCAAAATTTGGTTGACCTAAGTGAAAGCACCCTCAAGTTATCATGTTTACATATACACACACACGCGCAGACAAACTGAGATCTAAAGGACGGAGTTGTGGCTCTGAGGCTAGGGATATGCCCTGGCAATCGGAAGGTTGCCGGTTCGAATCCCGTAAATGCCAAAAGGTACTCTGCTCTGTTGGGCCCTTCAGCAAGGCCCTTAACCTGCAATTGCTGAGCGCTTTGAGTAATGAGAAAAGCGCTATATAAATGCAAAGAATTATTATTATTATTAAAATGTCGAGATTCATCAAAATCTCCAAATGGAATTTTTGGAGGATTCCAATACTTTCCCAGTACTTCATATAAGAGAAAGTCAGGGAGGTCTAAAACATCGAGATTCATCAAAATGTCGACATCGAATCATTGGATGATTACAATACTTTCCCTGTACTTTGTGTATGAGAAAGTAAAAAGTGGGTAAAGAAAAATGTAAAAGATGCATCAGACCAAAAGATGGACCTGATATTCAGTTCCAGTATCAAATGTGTGTGTCCACCTCCAATCAAACCTGTGGAAAGGGACACATGCTTTCAGAGAAGAAAGTGATGAGTCCTGGATATTAACCCGCTAAGAAAAAGAGACCATATTGCGTTTGTCTCTTATTATAATTTTTTCAATTTGTTCTCTAACAAGGACACATGTACCTTGACTTGTTTGATCCTTTATAGACACAGATGGTGAGGCGAGGGAAGCAGCATGTGTCCATGACCTGGGGTCACTGAATCCAGGTTTACTAACTGAGAGTAAAGCTAATGAGGCCTGGCAGGAATCTGTCCCTTTTGTTTGCTAGATGGTGCAAAATTTCAAGTGAGAATACTTGGGACAGAGATGTCCCTGTAAAAGAATGGGTAGCTGAGAGTCTGGTCTAAGGTACTGGGGTTTATACAGCAATACAAACCTAAGGTGTATTGATACAAGTAACTCTAGTGGGACATACAGTATATGCAACCGCTGAACCTAATACTGGAGACTTGGTCAGAACTGAAGGCAAAATGAATCAAGAATGAGGGAAGAAATTGGGAAAAAAGACTCAACTGGCAGGAGGTAGAGAGTGATAAGAGAAAAAGAGATATAGATAGAGATGAGCGATGAAAAAGAGAGTGCTTGAGTGTACCATGTGATGGAAGGCAAGGATGGGATGGTTATCCAGCCAGGAAGCCCTCACAATGAAAAGAAAAGTCAAAGTCAAAGTGAACTATTGTCATCTCAACCACATACGAGTAAGAATTGTGCTCTAGTCCCGCTCATGCATAGGCGTACGGTGACAAGCAAAAGCGGTTGTGATGGTGTTCAAGGTTGTGTATGTAGGTTTTAGTCTCACATTTAATGTGTCATGAATTTATTGTAATGTAAATAATATCTTTGAGTGGTGTGGGTTATTTAATTAGAATGAAATATCAAAGCATTACAAACAGAAAAAAAAAGCATAATAAAAAATAAGAACAATGCTTAAGAAAAATATTGCCAATAGAAAAATAACTAAAAATCAGCAAATAATTGCAAAATAAATCCTCTCATCTACTCTCAGCCATTTCTTTTTCAGCAGGAGAACTCTTGCTGGTGCCATTCCTCCCAATTCTAAATTCACTGGACTACCAGACTGTCACCTTTTCTAGGTCTGATACCGAGAGTAATACTTCCATTCTCCTCTTAAATAGTGCCGGGCCAGACATAGCTCTAAAAAACACCTGTTGTCTGCCCAGAGCTCACCCTGGTGGTCCTAGGCGCACCTGCCAGAGTGCTTGCCACTGTTTTATCTGTATATCCTGATCCCTGAAAACCCCATCTGGTATCTGTCCCAAGGCTGATTAAAATTGGCCTCTCTTTATAAATGATATCTAGCACTTACTGGTACAGGCCCTGACCATGATTACCTCTTCATGTAATATTCCATGGCTGAACAGTTTGTTGTTTTATGTCATGTTTATTGTAATTATATGTAAAATTTACAGTGAAAAAAATTAAAAAGCCAAACAAATAAGACAAGTTTCCATATTTTCTTGTTATTTGGTATGGGCAACGTTTTCCAAATCAGTTGGTAATTAAACTTAAAATAATTCAATTAACCAATTGGCATATCACGCCCCTCTAAAATCTTTACTATGCGCTCTTAAGCTCTCTCTCAATTAAATACTCGCTGTCTTACATCAATTAATCCCAGATAAATCTCCTGACTCTTGGCCACTCATGAAGATGTCTTGTAATATCCTGGCAGCCTGCACTCTGCCAACTGGAGCAGTCTGGCCTTTTCAAAGACTCTGGAGCACATATCCAAAGCAACGCTGTAGTTGGGACTTGCCTTACAAATTGTTGGGAATGCCAAGACATGTGGATTTGAGTGATTCCTGGGCATGTTGAGAACTATTTTCTGCCCTTTCATTCAAGGAATTCGGGACTGCACTGAGGCTGTTTGCTACCCTATACATAGCCTCTTCCAGTAGCCATATCACATACAATTCAGAACAGGTCATCCACCTGTACTTGGATGGGAGAACAACCAGGAAAAGTTTGGGTTGCTGCTGGAACATGTGTTAGTGAATGTGCATCCCAAAAACTCCAGTGCAGTGATGGGGGTTCTATTCAATAAAGGCGCGCACAAAAAGGCGAGCTTCAAAAGGGCGACCTCAATTGGGCGTGGCGAATAAAGGCAAACGCAACAAAATTATTACAGAAAATTTATTAGATAAAGGCAATGATTAAAACATTCGCTCAATTGAGGTCGCCCTTTTGAAGATCGTCTTTTTGTGCATGCCCTTATTGAAGGATACCGTGATGGGGACTCTCTGCTGTAAACAATGGCACCATCCTTCGGATGAGGTGTAAGACTGAGGTCCTTACTCTCTGTGGTCATAAAAGATATCTTAGTATACTTCATAAAGAGTAAGGTACACCTCAATTTCCTGGCTAAATTGCCCACCATAACCTAATCATTCTGGCCCCCTATTTATCCTCTGTCTCTAATTGGCTAACTATCTCTCACCCCTTCACCAGTTAATGTGTGGTGAACAAACTACTGCAAGATGTCTGCCTTCGCATCATCTAGGTGGATGGTACACATTAATGGTGGTCCTCACTCACTATGAAAAAGTGCTTTGCATAATAAGAAAAGCACTACATAAATGTAAAAAATGATTATTTTTATTATGCATAAAGAAGATAACCTGACCCCTGTAATGGAGAATAATATCTACCATCTTCTTCTTCTTTTGGCTGCTCCCGTTGGGGGTTGCCATTGTGGATCATCTTCTTCCATACCTTTTTGTCCTCTACATCTTGTTCTGTTACATCCATCACCTCCATGTCCTCCCTCACCACATCCATAAACCTTCTCCTAGGCCTTGCTCTTTTTCTCTTCCCTGGAAGCTCTATTCTTAACATCCTTCTCCCAATATACCCAGCATTTCTCCTCTGCACATGTCCAAACCAATGCAATCTCGCCTCTCTGACTTTGTCTCCCATACATCCAACCTGAACTGACCCTCTAATGTCCTCATTTCTAATTCTATCCATCCTCGTCACACCCAGTGCAAATCTTAGCATCTTTAACTCTGCTACCTCCAGCTCTGTCTCCTGCTTTCTGGTCAGTGCCACCAACTCCAAACCATATGACATAGCTGGTCTCACTACCGTCCTGTAGACCTTCCCTTTCACTCTTGCTGATACCCGTCTGTCACAAATTACTCCTGACACTCTTCTCCACCTATTCCACCCTGCCTGCACTCTCTTTTTCACCTCTCTTCCACAATCCCCATTACTCTGTACTGTTGATCCCAAGTATTTAAACTCACTCACCGTTGCCAACTCTACTCCTTGCATCCTCACCATTCCACTGACTTCCCTCTCATTTACACACATGTATTCTGTCTTGTTCCTACTGACCTTCATTCCTCTCCTCTCCAGAGCATATCTCCACCTCTCCAGGGTCTCCTCAACCTGCTCCCTACTATCGCTACAGATCACAATGTTATCAGCAAACATCAAAGTCCATGGGGACTCCTGTCTAATCTTGTCTGTCAACCTGTCCATCTACATTGCAAATAAGAAAGAGCTCAGAGCCGATCCCTGATGTAATCCCACCTCAACCTTGAATACATTCGTCACTCCTGCCACAGACCTCACCACTGTCACACTTCCAACTCTTATGTACTTCTCTGCCACTCCCGACTTCCTCATACAATACCATAGCTTCTCTCGAGGCACCCTGTCATATGCTTTCATGCTTTTTTATTTATTAATGTCTAACAATAATGAATTTTAAAATACAGGGAAGCAATCTAAGTTAGGCAATGCTTGGAGGTTACTTGCAACTTAGCAGATCAAGACAAACTTTCTACATGCAGGAAGCTCCAGTTGAAATTCCAAAGCAAGAACTGAATGACCAGGCCAGCTACCTTATGGAAACATGCATATAAGACATTAAGGTTCAAGTGGGAGGAATAGAGTAAGCATCCATTCTCCCTCCAGGAGGAAAGAATGGGGTGGAATGGTGCTGAATGTATCTGAATTGAGTCAACAGGACTGGAATGATGCAGGAAGTTGCCCTGCACCATGATATCCTATTGATCCCGGAGGTACATCTTGGAAGCTGGACATACCTAAAGACAGGCTAACAAAGAAATGTTTTCTCTCTTTCAGCCATATTTCATCCTGAAAAAAAGAGGACAAGCCACAGTACCTGTTTATGTCACTCCTTTCAAAGGCCATGCAGGAGTAAAAAGTCAGACCATCTGGTATTAAATAGATGGATGTAACCCGAACTTCAACTTAGGTTGTAATTTTATTTTTTTCTCTCACTTTTATTACTTTCTTTATTATATTGGGCATATTATCTATAAACCATAATGAAAGAATGTGTAGCTTTCTCTCCTGCATTGTCCTTATATCTATTCCTTTTGGGCTATACATGTAAAAGAAAGGAGAAATGTTGAACTACAACAGTAGTTAATCCTGGCAATATGATAAGAATATGGAATTTGGAGCATTCTGTTAACTTTACATAATAAGGAGTATAAAGGAAAACAGGGTCATCCTAGGACCCTAACACAACAAAACACCCTCAAACGTCTATTTTTTAAGCCATACACAAGGCCAATGATGCTACTGTCATTGTCCAATATTTCTTATGTTCCTATTTCTTATTCTCCAGTGTAGCAAGGATAAAATGCATCTATCTATCTATCTATCTATCTATCTATCTATCTATCTATCTATCTATCTATCTATCTATCTATCTATCTATCTATCTATCTATCTATCTATCTATCTATCTATCTATCTATCTAGTTATGAGATGCTTTGCTTAGGAATAAATAGGTCAAGAGATGCAAAGTGCTCCCAGAATCATGGTCAAAAAGGTAGGCTGAAGTTGTATATGTAAAGACAAAACACCCCTGGATGTCGGCAGTCACAATAGATTAATTTCTGCACAGAATATTCCATCCTAGCAGTGCACCAGCACTATTCAATTTGATTTATTATTTTGGGCTGAAACACTTGCCATTATACAGTGTTTATTCCTAACACTTCTCACATCTCCTTTGTCTTTCTTAAAATTATATTCAAGCCTTATCCTCTCATCTCGGGTAATTTGGATGTCAGATCTTCCTACTGTTCATTTGTGTTGCATAACAAGTTGGCAGCCAAGGAAGCAGAAGTGGAAGGAAAAAAAATCCTTTTGAAAGTTTGTGAAATCACAAAAGTGGTGGAGATATCTGTTGTGTCTACAAAGTACACTGTTTCTCATTTCCTAGAACGCTCTTTACTTTTTAAGTCTCGAAATCACAATTGAAGGTGAGCGCTATTCTCACACATGCGCAAACACATATGCGCTCACTTTCCATGTGTGCATGCAATTATCATTACAAACATCATGTTATCCAACAATATCTAAGAAAGTTTTTAGGAAAGTAGGTTGTAGTGGTATGAACATGTGATTAGGAGAGACAATGAATATGTGGGCAAAGAGTAACAGAAATGGAAGTACAGGGGAAGAGAAAATGAGTGAGGCCAAAGTAGAGGTGGATGGATAAAATAAAAAAAAAAAATCAGAAGGAAAATGGCTTGACTTGAAAGGAGGTGCAGGACCAAGCTGTTTGGAGAAGGATGGTCAAGCACATTGACCCCACATAGAAGTGGGAAAAGAAAAAGAGGAAGAAGAAGATTATTATAATACTGTATAGTAATGTAACATAACAGCATAGTTACTCTAGAGGTTACTAGAGGTTGCCGCAGCTCCCCAAACACCCAACACAAAGGCTCAGACACAAGTTCAGCACTCAACAAGAGGATTTTATTGTGGTAAACCCTTACAGAGAAGATTGTTTCCCACAGCGCAACCACAGTCACAGTAATAAGCACAGCAATACTTTGTTTCTATGTCATCTTCTGGCATCCCCTCTCTTTCTCTTTCTGCTTCCTCCGCTTCTCTCTACAAGCTTTGTCCACCTCCTACCCACTCTGGCTCCTGGAGTTGAGGTAGACAGCTCCTTTTATATAAAACCTGGCAGTACTTTCGATGTCCCAAAGGTTTGGCTCAGGAGCACTTCTGGGTAAGGTGGAGTCTGACAAACTTGAGCGCACTAGTCTTTTTTGCACCCCCCCAGCAACACTCCCAGGACTCAACAGGGCTGAGGCAGTGAACTACAACTCCTTCTGCAGCCAGTGGGAATTTGTACAGTGTCATGATTTTACCACTGACTTTAGCTTCTTTACTTTTTGTTTATTTTATTTTTTTTTATATAATTTTAATTATACTGTATGTTACTTCAGTAAATATGTTTTTGTTTTCTTTGGTTTTTTTATTTTCTATTCCTTTAAGAGTACTGTCATGCTTATTAATCATTCTGTGTTTCTCTTTTTCTCATTTTATGTTAATGTTGTTAATGATGTCTGTTGTGTTTTGTATACAGTATTTTGCCTAAGGGGGTGCAGCCTCCTGGCACTTAAGCTGTGGGTGTAATTGGCCTTAAAAAGGCCTGAGAGGGCTTAACTTATTACAGAGGCACTGGCTCCTGCTTTTGTTGTTTAACTCATCTTTCTTGGATTCCATTTGTGTTTTTTAATAGTATAAATTCTGCTTTTTGGACACTCTGCTTGGGCTATTGGTCTTGGAGTTTTACATTTAATTGAATTTTAATTGAATTTCCCCTTGGGATTAATAAAGTATCTATCTATCTATCTATCTATCTATCTATCTATCTATCTATCTATCTATCTATCTATCTATCTATCTATCTATCTATCTATCTATCTATCTATCTATCTATCTATCTATCTATCTATCTATCTATCAAAATACTATTTGCTTTTGGTTTGCCTCATATTGTAAGCTCATTGTTCATTTTTGATTCTATTTCTTGGTTTGTTTTTGAAAATTCCTTTTGAAAAAAGCTTTATTTTTACTGTGCTGGTCTTTAGTGCATTTTTGAGTGTTTAGGCTGAAAGTCTGCTTTTGAGTTTGAAGGCCAGTGCCTGTATTTATCAAGTGTCTCAGAGTTACTCCTAGGGATTGCAGTAAATGGGATTAATAAAGTATCTATCTATCTATCTATCTATCTATCTATCTATCTATCTATCTATCTATCTATCTATCTATCTATCTATCTATCTATCTATCTATCTATCTATCTATCTATCTATCTATCTATCTATCTATCTATCTAAAAGCCTGACTCAGATAAGAATTTGTCCTATCCCAGAGCAGGACCTGCAAATTAGTTATGAAGCCTCCTGCATACACACCCAATAAGAAGTAACAGCTCACATCTAATAGTCAATGACTTCATGATTTTAAGGTGCCTGAGCCACAAAAAAGCACTTATGATGATGTTTTGTAGCTTTATAATACTAATTCTAGTACGAAGACGTCATCATAAAGATGACGATAATAATAATAGTAATAGTAATAACAGTATAGTAGAAGAAGAAGCAAAATAAGAAGAGGGTAGGATATTGCATTAAGCTTCCTATAATTGTTGCCATCTCACAACATCATCAAAAATAATACTGTAATGAACACCGAGTTCAAAACACAGACACACACACACTGAATGAGAGTTAAGCCAGATAATGGACACCTTTATATAAGAATGATGAATGAATGATCCACAGAAGAATTACCTTCCCACTCTTATGGGAAATGCCTCATAAAGTAAGAGTGAAACTGGCTATGACTATTCCTGTGCTGTTTCTGAAGTGGTGTTTACTGTTCCCAAGGGTCTTTCAGAGTTACTTGCTGTGCCCCTCAATATGATCACCTCTTTTCTTCCAAGAGGCTCTATTTATCCAATGCCCCGGGAGTCTTCACTTGCCTTCTTGAACCTTACTGGGCTTGTAAAGTGTAACGTGAATGTTCCATTGGTTTATTAAATGTAGAGCTTAGTGTACCTGTGTGACATTTGATTGTTAATCACCCATACGGCCCCACCTATCTTCAGGGTAATATATTGGCTACTACGATATAGTTTGCATTCATGACCACCTGTCATGTCGCTGCAATTTACATATGCATGCTCACCCACATTTGGGGCTCTCATCTTTAAGTGCATTCTATTAATTGCACCAACAGCTCCAGGAATAACATTGATTTACATGAATTCAGCTCACAGAGAGTGGTGGAGAAATGTATAAATCTGCATACCACATCACATGTTGTAAGGGTGTTCAAAGTTTTGCTCAAAATTTGAGAAATGTGTGGTTGTAACTAGAGGTTGATTTAAAGATTTGGGGCTTAAGGCAAAAATAGTAATGGGGCTCTCATAAATCCCAATGATCACACTTTTCTATACGTATTAGTGTAAAGCAGGGGTGGGCAAACTTTTCTTGAAGTAGACAAATTATTAAATATGACTCATGCAGCGGGCCGTATAAGGTCTAGGTGTGTCTATGAACCCAGGCAAACTAACAAATATGTTAATCTAACACATTAACTTTAAAAACAGCTGTTGTAAAAAATTGTTTGAATTATTAAACTTTTTATTAAAAGCTATTAAGGGTAATGCTTGAACATTTTATGCCATTGTTCTGGTTGTGAACATGAAGCTGCTTGCTTCTGCACAAATGATTCTTATCAAATGAAATGCTGGATGTCACAACAATTTATTGCAAAGATCTGTTAGTATGCTTCTATACCTGCTTTTAGTAATTTCATTTACTACAAGACCTGCACACAATTGAAATTGGTGCCTCATAATGTTGCTATGCCAGTATGTTTGCAAAGCCTTGGAAATAAAAATTCAAAGCAATGTGCATTCATGGAAGGAAACTTTGGTAAGCTTATTTTGGATTTGCCCTGTTGCCCAGGATTTCAGTTACTTTCAGCCACAAAACATTTGGCACGTTGTCCATAACAGCAGAAGAAGCTTAAAAAACTTGAGAAATGTGTCTCGCAGTCGTCAGACTCCCTAAGTCAAAATTCAAATTCACAGTGAAGGATGGCATTCTGACCTGCAAGTCTGGCAAGTATAGGAATAATCCGTTCTATCCATTTCTAACCTGCTTCTTTCACGTCTGGAATCGGCGCCCTTTATGCTGATTTATGTACAGAGCCACAGTGACACCCGAAGTTCCGCATCCAGGGTGCTGCTACCAGCAAAATCCATTGTTGATTTAATCAATCTGCACAAACTCATATTCTTTAAACATGAACAAGCAAGACAATGGCAAGAAAACAGCTAAACACATCAACAACTATCCCTCTGCAGACAATCCATGCTTCTACAGTAAAAGCTTGGTGTCTTTGGATGACACTGCCTGGTGACACATACAGTGAATCCGGAAAGTATTCACAGCACATCACTTTTTCCACATTTTGTTATGTTACAGCCTTATTCAAAAATTGATTAAATTCATTTTTTTCCTCAGAATTCTACACACAACACCCCATAATGACAACGTGAAAAAAGTGTACTTGAGATTTTTGCAAATTTATTAAAAATAAAAAAATTGAGAAAGCACATGTACATAAGTATTCACAGCCTTTGCCGTGAAGCTCAAAATTGAGCTCAGGTGCATCCTGTTTCCCCTGATCATCCTTCAGATGTTTCTGCAGCTTAACTGGAGTCCACCTGTGGTAAATTCAGTTGATTGGACATGATTTGGAAAGGCACACACCTGTCTATATAAGGTCCCACAGTTGACAGTTCATGTCAGAGCACAAACCAAGCATGAAGTCAAATGAATTGTCTGTAGACCTCCGAGACAGGATTGTCTCAAGGCACAAATCTGGGGAAGGTTACAGAAAAATTTCTGCTGCTTTGAAGGTCCCAATGAGCACAGTGTCTCAAGTTCGAAACCACCTGGACTCTTCCTAGAGCTGGCCAGCCATTGAAACAGAGCAATCGAGGGAGAAGGGCCTTAGTCAGGGAGGTGACCAAGAACCCGATGGTCACTCTGTCAGAGCTCCAGAGGTCCTCTGTGGAGAGAGAAGAACCTTCCAGAAGGACAACCATCTCTGCAGCAATCCACCAATCAGGCCTGTATGGTAGAGTAGACAGACGGAAGCCACTCCTTAGTAAAAGGCACATGGCAGTCCGCCTGGAGTTTGCCAAAAGGCACCTGAAGGACTCTCAGACCATGAGAAAGAAAATTCTCTGGTCTGATGAGACAAAGATTGAACTCTTTGGTGTGAATGCCAGGCGTCACGTTTGGAGGAAACCAGGCACCGCTCATCACCAGGCCAATACCATCCCTGCAGTGAAGCATGGTGGTGGCACCATCATGCTGTGGGGATGTTTTTCAGTGGCAGGAACTGGGAGACTAGTCAGGATAAAGGGGAAAGATGACTGCAGCAATGTACAGAGACATCCTGGATGAAAACCTGCTCCAGAGCACTCTTGACCTCAGACTGGGGCGACGGTTCATCTTTCAGCAGAAAAAACGACCCTAAGCACACAGCCAAGATATCAAAGGAGTGGCTTCAGGACAACTCTGTGAATGTCCTTGAGTGGCCCAGCCAGAGCCCAGACTTGAATCCGATTGAACATCTCTGTAGAGATCTTAAAATGGTTGTGCACTGATGCTTCCCATCCAACCTGATGGAGCTGGAGAGGTGCTGCAAAGAGGAATTGGCGAAACTGGCCAAGGATAGGTGTGCCAAGCTTGTGGCATCATATTCAAAAAGATTTGAGGCTGTAATTGCTGCCAAAGGTGCATCGACAAAGTATTGAGCAAAGGCTGTGAATACTTATGTGCATGGGATTTCTCAGTTTTTTTTATTTTTAATAAATTTGCAAAAACCTCAAGTAAACTTTTTTCACGTTGTCATTATGGGGTGTTGTGTGTAGAATTCTGAGGAAAAAAATGAATTTAATCCATTTTGGAATAAGGCTGTAACATAACAAAATGTGGAAAAAGTGATGCGCTGTGAATACTTTCCGGATGCACTGTATAAATATCCCTTTCCTACAGATGACATGGGGAGCCCAAGATTTATCCTGGTCACCAAGTGGACAACCGAAATACAGTTTTTACATATTCTTGAGATCTGCGGTAATTGGGTGACATTGTGCTTTTGTCATGAATGAATCACACACATAACAGAAACTGTCTGGATCATTAATTTCTAGGCATGATAACAACTGAAAATCAATAGCAGTTAATGCCTTTTGTAACATAAAAATACAGCGAACTGGCCTTAAATCTTGAAATACATTTAGGCTATTACAACAAATACCATTAGTACTAGGGTGCTGTACCGTGTTAGCCATTATGAATGTAGAGAAAAGCCAGGCAAAATGACACCTTTTATTGGCTAACTAGAAAGATTACAATATGCAAGCTTTCGAGGCAACTCAGGCCCCTTCTTCAGGCAATCTCAGGACATCTTGCCTGAAGAAGGGGCCTGAGTTGCCTCGAAAGCTTGCATATTGTAATCTTTCTAGTTAGCCAATAAAAGGTGTCATTTTGCCTGGCTTTTCTCAACAAATACCATGCAATATATAATTAGCTTCATCAAAAAAACCAGACATTTTAGAGAAAAACTAAACACAGACTTGAAATCAATGCGAGACTTTTTTCCTGCGACGAGACATGATCTTTTGAAGAGAGACACTTTTCACGTCCCGCGAGGCGGTCAAGTCACGTCATACTTACGATTTTTTTCAAACAAAACCACTGTCATCTAACCTCTCAATTGTTGGAATGCTTTTGGCAGACACACTTCCTGTGCTCTCAGCTCTTAAAAATTTTATACGTTCTAGATGACAAGTCAACGACTAAGCAAAGAAGAAAGAGCAACATGTTGAAAAGAGATATGCCATTTGTATTAAAACGTTTGCAGTTTCCCGTGAAAATAGCTTTTGCTATGACAATTATCAAATCACATGGACAAACATTCGAAAGAGTCGTTTTATTTATTAGAGAGAAAGAAATGATATTCACTCATGGGCAGTTACACGTTGCGTTGTCACAATGTAAGTACAAACACGGAATCAAAATCCAATGCAATCTTGAAGAAAAGTTAATTCCATATATTGTGTTTACTGAAGTTTTAAAGTAAAAGTGAAAATAATGAGTTTGTAACAATTCCCAGGAAAATCATAATTTCTTTAAATTGTATATCCAGTAAAGCAAACCCGGGGGTTGGCGATCGAAGCGAGCAGGGGGCAGAGCCCCCTAGTTATTTCTGATGAAAATGACCTGTTGACCTGTGCAATGTGTAACTGTGTTCATGAGTACTTCTGTCTCTGTGTTCGGGACAAGTTCCTGCTTGGTACCCAGTGTTTTTGGGATAGGCACCCCCACCCCACAACCCTGTATTGGATTAAGCAGATATGAAGATGTTCAAATATTGGTAACTACATATATATTTATTTATTTGTAGGTTTGCACTCACTCCACAAAGCTAAAATAGCTCCTCTGGAAGCTTAACTTTATATGGTAATGACAAGCTTTCATTTTTTACCCCATTTTCAAAAAGTATGTGTGGTCCACATTTAGTTAGAGGGAAATTTTGGTTTCATAAATTTACATGTTTAAAATTTATTGTTTTCCCAATTTCTTGAACACTCAAACATTTACATTCAGAGTCCTGCCATGTGCAAAAGTTCGCTGATGACACTGCTATCGTGGGCTGCATCAGGAATGGGCTGGAGGAGGGGTATAGGGACCTAATCAATGACTTTGTTAAATGGTGCGACTCAAACCACCTACAACTGAACACCAGCAAAACCAAGGAGCTGGTGGTGGATTTTAGGAGGCCCAGACCCCTCATAGACCCCGTGATCATCAAAGGTGACTGTGTACAGATGGTGCAGACCTATAAATATCTGGGAGTGCAGCTGGATGATAAATTAGACTGGACCGCCAATACTGATGCGCTGTGCAAGAAAGGACAGAGCCTGCTATACTTCCTTAGAAGTCTGGCGTCCTTCAAAATATGCAATAAGATGCTGCAGATGTTCTATCAGACAGTTGTGGCGAGCGCCCTCTTCTACACGGTGGTGTGCTGGAGAGGCAGCATTAAGAGGAAAGACGCCTCACGCTTGGACAAACTGGTGAGGAAGGCAGGCTCTATTGTTGGCATGGAGCTGGACAGTTTAACATCTGTGGCAGAGCGAAGGGCGCTGAGCAGGCTCCTGTCAATTATGGAGAATCCACTGCATCCACTAAACAGTGTCATCTCCAGACAGAAGAGCAGCTTCAGCGACAGACTGCTGTCACTATTTTGCTCCACTGACAGACTGAGGAGATCGTTCCTCCCCCAAACTATGCAACTCTTCAGTTCCACCCGGGGGGGTAAACGTTAACATTTAACATTATACAAAGTTATTGTCTGTTTTTCACCTGCATTATTATCATTCTTTAATTTAATATTATTTATTGTATCAGTATGCTGCTGCTGGAGAATGTGAATTTCCCATTGGGATTAATTAAGTATCTATCTATCTATCTATCTATCTATCTATCTATCTATCTATCTATCTATCTATCTATCTATCTATCTATCTATCTATCTATCTATCTATCTATCTATCTATCTATCTATCTATCTATCTATCTATCTATCTATCTATCTATCTATCTATCTATCTATCTATCTATCTATCTATCTATCTATCTATCTATCTATCTATCTATCTATCTATCTATCTAATAATGACTTGTGGACCAGAATATTATTTCTACTCATTTACTTCTACTCTGTGTGTTTTGTTTATCTGAGAGACAACTGTCAATCTTTAAAGATCTTTAATTGGATAAATGCTTAGGCTTCATCCAAGCAGATGAAGATCCATATGTGACGGGTGTTTGCTGCAAGTCATCTAAAGACTTCTAATCTTCTATTAACTGGCCTAACAGGGAGCTGGTTGCTCTTATTAGGTAAATTCAAATTTAGGTTTGGGACGAACAGCACAACACATGCATATTACTCACACCCCTACCACACAGGGTATGCTAATGCTAATCTTTGTATTCCTGCATGGCCTTCAAAATTTTAGCAGATATCTTAGAAATACTCGCCTTGTATTCACCATGTGTTGCCCACCAAACATACAATTACTCTGAGTCAGCACATCAGAACTTTGATGTAGGTGGAGGAATTTAAATGCAAGAGAACATCAGATTGTTATAGTACATGCAGTTGTCGTCTCAGAGTGTTTATTTGCATTCTGTGTTCTTAAATACAAGCAAAGTCCTGGCTGAATGCTGATGGACAATTATCATGTGTTTCAAGAGCTGTCAATCACTTTATGCCTTGCTGCCCCTATCAAGTGGCGAGTGCATTTCTGTCAGGCCTCCTTTTGTCACAGCAATGCCTGGTAGAACAGTGACTGTCATTCTTGCTCAGTAGGATGTGAAGCTGAAGGATTAATGATTCAATTACTGAATCACTTTTCTGGTCTGTGCCCTAATTGGAGCAATAAGCTACTTGTGAGAATGTATCGGACGGACGCTGATCTCCAATGGGGTGTCAGTCCAGGACATATAAGTAGTTCAGTAATCCAAGTAAAGGCAGCTGTTAGTGCTCTTAAATCGCTCATCATAATACGGAGAAGCCCGGCCCACAGCGCAAAGAGCCTTCTGTTGTGGTGTCAGTAAGGAACTCAATTAGAGATTGTTTTAAAAGTCTAGGTTTCTCCATTTAAAGACAAACAGGAAAATGCATATTTAAAAATAAAGTATTTTTTCATTCCATACATTTAAAGTTATTTTCCATGTAAAAATCTTTACCTTCTTTATTAAGACCTGTGGCTTTTCATCTCACATACAAAATTGCTTTGCTCTTATCATCAAAGGTAGCTTTTAAAA
The DNA here is from genome assembly GCF_900747795.2 of Erpetoichthys calabaricus. Classification (NCBI taxonomy): domain Eukaryota; kingdom Metazoa; phylum Chordata; class Cladistia; order Polypteriformes; family Polypteridae; genus Erpetoichthys; species Erpetoichthys calabaricus. The sequence goes on along the minus strand of NC_041405.2, from coordinate 29,969,489 downwards.
AAGTTGCTAAATGTTCATGAGTTATTTTTAACATTAAAATAATATTATATTACATCAGTGTTTTTGAACCAGTATGCTGAGACACAGTGGTGCGCCATGTAAGCTACCTAGGTGTGCCATGGAAATACTAGTGTACCATACTTGGGTCTGAACCTGAGAGGGACAAGCTCTGCAGGTGGTCGAGACCTGTCTGAGAAGGACAGGAGAAGCTGGCATAATAGCAGTTCTGCGAGCACCATTTTAGAGCATTTTGGACATGTCTTTTGGCTGCTAGAGTCCGTCTACCCTGGATGTGTGGTCACCAATGAGACTCACAGGACTGGTGGACAGTGGGCATACGAGTTGCCTTTGAGGCAGAGAGGGGCGGGCAAAGGGACAAAGCAAAATGGAGATGTCACCAAAGTTCTCACTAGTGTCTGCAAATGCTGATCATGGAGCTCATTTTTCACCGGCTTCTCTGGTAGTCCTGTCCCTTTGGGCTGTTGAGCAGCTGTATGAGATACAATGTGTTAGTGAAACAGTGGTGTGACTTGGAGAGATTTTGGTTGCATAAAGTGTGCCACTACAGAAAAAAGGTTTGGAAGCACTCTATTATATTATATTATATTCTGGGCGGCACGGTGGCGCAGTGGGTAGCGCTGCTGCCTCGCAGTTGGGAGATCTGGGGACCTGGTTTCGATTCCCGGGTCCTCCCTGCGTGGAGTTTGCATGTTCTCCCCGTGTCTGTGTGGGTTTCCTCCGGGGGCTCCGGTTTCCTCCCACAGTCCAAAGACATGCAGGTTAGGTGGATTGGCGATTCTAAATTGGCCCTAGTGTGTGCTGGGTGTGTTTGTGTGTGTCCTGCGGTGGGTTGGCACCCTGCCCAGGATTGGTTCCTGCCTTGTGCCCTGTGTTGGCTGGGATTGGCTCCAGCAGACCCCCGTGACCCTGTGTTCGGATTCAGCGGGTTGGAAAATGGATGGATGGATATTATATTATATTATATTATATTATATTATATTATATTATATTATATTATATTATATGAGCATCAGTAATTTGATTAACAAGTGGAGACCTCTCAGTCAATCAAACTAGTTTGCTTAACTAATAGCTGTTGTCCCAATATCTCATCTGTATACTTTTTAAAGGTTGTCAAGTAAGGATTCTGCTTCAACTACATGACCTGATAGTTTGTTCCAGATTCCCACAAGTGTTTAAATAATGAAGTGATTCCTGGCTTCAGTACTGAATGAATGTCCCCGTAATTTCCTCTACTGTCCTCACCTACCTGATTCATCCTTAAGCTGAAAGGTTTCTGCTGGATCTAATTTATCAGTGCCAGTGCCACTGAGGATTTTAAAGACCTGGATTAGGTCCCCACACAGTCTCTTCTGCTCGAGATTACACAGGTTTAAATCTCGGAGTCCTTTTTTTGTAGCGTGGTGACCAATACAGCACACAATACTCCAGATGCAGCACTAGTGCATTACATAATATATTACATATCTTGATTTATATTAACCAGTTTTTACAATATAACTTAACATTTTATTTGCTTCTGCACATTGCGTAGATGGAAAAAATGTAGTGTCGACATAAACGTGTGATTCCTTTTCAGATTTTGCTTCCGTTAGGTCAGTGTCTCATACATTTTACTTACAAACCTTTTCCTCACATTTTGCATTTTTCTACAATACACAGCATTTTCTAAGTGTTCACTCAGTTCTGAGGTGTGTCCAAGTCTTTTTGAATTGCTTTTTGCTGCTCATTGCAGTGCTTGAAGTTGGCCGGTACTCACCGGTACTGGCACCACTTCTAGGCGCACCGATAGGAACTGAAGTAATCTTTGTTAATTTTTTCCTGGAGCACCCATACCCATTCCACCTCATTCTACAACACCACTCTCCAGCTGACTGTCATTGTGTCACAATGTTGCAATGATCTAAATTTTAACGTACTGCACAGTATTTTAGCGTACCAATGAGAACCGGATCCTCTTCAGGATTCTTCATGGGGTATAACCTCACTACAGCTTTTTGATTGACTCAGTATATCGGCCTGAATAGGCTAGCCAAGGGGTGGGCAATGTCGGTCCTGGAGAGCCGCAGTTGCTATAGGTTTTCATTCCAACCCAATTGCTTAATTAGAAACCCATCCTTGTCAATCTCAGACATTTAATTTTATGGCTTGTTAGTCTGCGTAATGCAAACTTCTTATATCAAAGATTTTTTTCCTTTTCAAGGTTACCATCAAAATAATTTAAAATCTAAAACAGATCATTTTCAGTCTGTCACATTTTTCTATTAAGTGTTTTATTAAATCAAACAGTGCATGGTGAACACACACAGATGTAAATGGAAAAAGGTAGATGAAGAACTGCTGACTCCTTTGACATTTACATCTTATTTCTAATAAGGAGCCATTGAAACACTGAATGCAGCTGTTTAAGATTGAGATACGCAATTAAGGGTGGGGAACCTTAACAAACGAGACCACTAAAATGAAGCATCAAAATGTCACTTAATCAATAAGGGCTTCAACAGCAATAATTGACTTCTAATTAAGAAACTGGGTTGGATCATTGCCCAACCCTGGGCTAGCCAGTAATTAGAGTCTTTCACTGCAATACTTCAATGGTTACTTAAACATAGTTTTGTGATCGGCACAATCATGTTGTCACCCAGTGGTGCTGTGGTAGTACTGCCGGATTGCACTAAACAGACCAGGGTTCGAGTCCTAGGTCCTCCCTGTGTTGAGTTTGCATGTTCGCCCTGTATCTGCATTGGTTTTCTCTGGGTTCTCCTGTTTCCTTCAACAGTCCAAATACATGCAGATGCACTGGCTTATGTGCGTTCGACCTGCAATTGACTGGTTTGTTCCTGCCTGTGCTCTGTGCTTGCTAGGATAGCCACCAGTAACTGCGACCCGGTTCAGAACTAAACACTAGGTGTCAGAAAATGACTGACCATAATATTATCAGTTCATTCCGTTATTTGTTCTTGACATAGTAAATTCATCATTAGATATGGGGGTCCTCTCAGATGGTGTTAAAACTGCTGTTGTTAAATCTCTGCTCAAGAAAAATCATCTCGACTTCTCTGTTTTTGAAAATTGTAGACCTATTTCTAACCTGCCTTTGTTAAGTAAAATTCTGGAAAAGGGAGTCATTACATAGCTAAATGATCACTTGAATAAACATTCTGTTCTTGACAAGTTTCAATCAGATTTTAGAACAAATTACCGTACAGAAACTGCATTTGTTAAAGTAGTAAATGAGCTGCAGGTAAATGCAGACAGAGAAAATTTATCTGTTCTCATCCTCCTAGATCTGAGTGCCGCATTTGATACCATTGATCACAATATTGTTTTAAATCGCCTTAGTCAGTGGGTGCGCCACTCTGGCAGTGTCTTAAATTGGTTTGAGTCTTACTTAACAGGTAGACCCATGATACTCTATATGGTATTCCACAAGGATCTATCCTGGGTCTACATGCTTCCATGAGCTCAGATTATCTTGGGGCATAATGTGAGCTGCCACATCTATGCTGACGACATACAACTGGATGGATGGATGGATGGATGGATACTTTATTAATCCCAAGGGGAAATTCACATAATCCAGCAGCATAATACTGATAAAGAAAATATTAAATTAAAGAGTGATAACAATGCAGGTATACAGACAGACAATGACTTTGAATAATGTTAATGTTTACCCCCCCCGGGTGGAATTAAAGAGTCACATAGTACGGGGGAGGAACGATCTCCTCAGTCTGTCAGTGGAGCAGGACATTGACAGCAGTCTGTCGCTGAAGCTGCTCCTCTGTCTGGAGATGATCCTGTTCAGTGGATGCAGTGGATTCTCCATTATTGACAGGAGCCTGCTCAGCGCCCGGCGCTCTGCCACAGATGTTAAACTGTCTAGCTCCGTGCCTATAATAGAGCCTGCCTTCCTCACCAGTTTGTCCAGGCGTGAGGCGTCCCTCTTCTTTATGCTGCTTCCCCAGCACACCACCGTGTAGAAGAGGGTGCTCGCCACAACCGTCTGATAGAACATCTGCATGCCTGATGACCCTGACCCTATTGTCTCACTGACCCAATGTCTTAGTTGTATTTCTGAGTGGATTAGAAGTTATTTTCTCAAATTAAATAAGGAGTAAACAGAAATCTTAGTGATTTTAAATCACATATTAATCAGAACACTAGGACAGCATTTTTTCACTTAAGAAATATAGCAAAAGTTAGATCTCTTATTACTTTGCAAGATGTTGAAAAATTAGTTCATGCTTTTGTTATTAGTCGACTAGATAACTGAAATGCACTCTTCTCAGGACCACACAAAAAAGACATAAATCGACTGCAACAAGTGCAGAATGCAGCTGTCAGAATTTTAACTAGGAAAAGAAAATCCAGGCACATTTCTCCAGTTTTGATGTCACTACACTGGTTACCTGTGTCATTTAGAATTGACTTTAAAATACTGCTTATGGTTTACAAAGCCTTAAATAATCTGCTCCATCCTATATTTCAGAATGCCTCTCACCTTACATTCTAAATCGTAACCTTAGATCATCAAATGAGTGTCTGCTTATAATTCCAAGAGCTAATCTTAAAAGAAGTGGTGAGGCGGCCTTCTGCTGTTATGCACCTAAAATTTGGAATAGCTTACCAATAGGAATTCACCAGGCTGATACGGTGGAACACTTTAAAACACTGCTAAAAACACATTACTTTAACATGGCTTTCTCATAGCTTCATTTTAGTGTATTTCTGATATTCTGTATATGCATTTAATTATCATTTTTTTCATGGCCCCAAAATTCGTACTAACTTCTACTTTCACTGCTGTTCTTTTTCCAGTTTACTGTGGTGGAGATCTGCACCACCACCACCCGATCAAAGCTCCATGATGTCCCTACATTGATGGATTAAAGGGCAGAGGTCCACATGACCATCACCATCTAATTCTTCCATGTGAAGTCTGTAAACCATGAGGACTGATTGAGATCATTTACGTTAGGTAGAATGGGGGCTGGGTGGTCTTGTGGCCTCAGATCCCCTGCAGATTTTGTTTTTTTTTTTTTCTCCAGCCCTCTGGAGTTTTTTTTTTCTGTCCTTCTTGCCATCAGAACTTACTTTATTCTTTGTTACTTAGTATTGCCTAATCTTATTTTTATATTTTTCTTTCTTCATCTTGTAAAGCACTTTGTGCTACATCATTTGTATGAAAACGTGCTATATAAATAAATGTTGTTGTTGTTGGAGTGGACACCTGACACGGTCACAGAAAGTCAGATCCCACAGTACAGAAGTCTGAGGGTAATTGTCTCAGGCAGTCCAGAACACAGATCAGATTTATATCGTCAGGCCATGATTCCCTGCAGGCTGTAGACTCTTGTGTATTTCCTACTATTAGGCCTTCTGGAGATTGAACTATATTTTATGGATCATATGGGCGAACCTCGACCTGCTTGTGTGTCTGGTATTTTATTATCTAAGGTATTATCTTATTTTTGGTAAAGCTCTGTACTAAATTAAAGTCACTATAGATGTCATTTTAATTTGGGGCACCACACAATTTTCTACAAAAGAATACTATTTTTAAATTCAAAATTTGGAACTGGGTGAATATACGTCATGTCTTGTAATTTGTGCATTTCATTTCTGCAATTTAAGTCATTAAGGAAGTTCACTAACTAACAGTACACGAGGTCAAAGTCCTTAAGTGTACCATCAAAAACAGGGTCAGAGTTTATACGTCGCATGATATGCTTCAAGAATGACAACAATCATGAACATCTCTGCTATTGTTTAAACTTCCGCAAAAGTTTTCTCGTTATTAATGGACATGAGCATTATTATGACTAATTAAAATCACTGATAATGAACATCGTAACTCCACAAGAAGTTTCTGTGTAGGACCCAGGTCTTATTCGTATTGGACTAATAAGACATAAAAGCCCATCCATTCATTTACTGTCGGGATTAATTAAATTCTCAGCTGAAGTACTGCATTTATTTTGCACAGGATTGTACGCTTAATTCCTTTTAGTTATCTTCACAAGTATTCTTACACATGAAGGTTCCAGGAAAAAAAAAAATAAAAAAAATTATATATATATATCCATCCATTTTCCAACCCGCTGAATCCGAACACAGGGTCACGGGGGTCTGCTGGAGCCAATCCCAGCCAACACAGGGCACAAGGCAGGAAACAATCCTGGGCAGGGTGCCAACCCACCGCAGGACACACACAAACACACCCACACACCAAGCACACACTAGGGCCAATTTAGAATCGCCAATCCACCTAACCTGCATGTCTTTGGACTGTGGGAGGAAACCGGAGCGCCCGGAGGAAACCCACGCAGACACGGGGAGAACATGCAAACTCCACGCAGAGAGGACCCGGGAATCGAACCCAGGTCCCCAGATCTCCCAACTGCGAGGCAGCAGCGCTACGCACTGCGCCACCGTGCCGCATATATATATATATATATATATATATATATATATATATATATATATATATATATATATATATATATATATATATATATATATATATATATATATATATATATATATATATATATATATATATATATATATATATATATATATATATATATATATAAACGAACCACACGCCGTGGCGCAACTTTAGGGGCATCGCCTCTGACGCTGACGTCCAAGGTTCGATTCCCGAGAGGGAGTGCAGTGGAGTGTGTACACCTGATGAGCCCAGAATGAGGGCGAAACACGTGTCGTGTACTCTTTGCATTTATTTGACAGTAAACTATTTCAACCACATATATATATATATATATATATATTCACGGCATTCGAAGTCTGTGTCACAATCTGATTGTATGGGTGGTTACCTACCAGGTAACGCTTGTGGTTGGCCAGCAATCTGCTAACATCCGCCACGGTGCCCTCAGTTTGTGAGGAGCAGATCATAGAATGGTTGAAATAGTTTACTGTCAAATAAATGCAAAGAGTACACGACGGAAACACGTGTCGTGTACTCTTTGCATTTATTTGACAGTAAACTATTTCAACCATATATATATATATATATATATATATATATATATATATATATATATATATCTGTAACAGGCTAGTATATAACCATGAACAGATGGTAATAGATTTGTAAAATACCAATGGGTTCCTGATTTGAAAAGGACTAAGGACTAAGGCTTAGCACAGGCTAAGTTCGAGTTTTCTTAATCTGTTTAGTGTCTACTAGGTATAGCCTAACATACGTACATTAAAGATTTCAGTTTTCTTTTTAACATAATTTGGAAATTTTTCAAAGAACTAAGAAATAACTTCATATGCAAACAACCCTTCCCAGAATGAAACGCCAAGCAAAAGTTCTAAGCACACAAAACAGTAAAGAGCCATAAAGTGACATTAAAGAACAATTATTTGTGAAAGTGTATAGGAGAACCGTCCATATGAGGGTTCCAGAAAGAACATGTGTTTATTTAGACCTGTAACAGGCTCCAGAAATAATAACAGTAGGGCTCCTCCTGTCTACATTAGCACAAGTTCAGGTATTCTTGATCCGTTAGCATCCTGCCGGGTAGCCTACTATACACTAAAAATTTTTGTGTTGTTTCATATAAACTCTCCAAATCCTAAACAACCATTTTCAAATATCAAAATGGATATTTTATAAACAATAGCTCTAACCAAGAACCACACAACCCAGTTAACTACCATTTCGGAAAAACTATTCTCAAGAACGCATACGTGCCGGATGTTTGAATACGAGCAAAACTTGCACGAATCTTCAATTCGGACTGTTTTCTTTTTGAAGTTAATGTTTCCTCGGTGTTCTCCAGGATTTCCCACAGGACCCTAACAGTCCATATCATGCAGATAGGTCAAGTAACTCCCCTGGTGATGAAGTGGGGCAGAATGCGGCTGGTTTTGCCGAGACATACTGTACTTCGTTATAGAATAAGATGTATTAAGGGAGCGTATTAAAGTGGGCTCTTATGCTGGCTTTTGTTTACGCTCAATGGAGACTTCAGGCATTCTTTCATTTATGTTTAAATAAAACGCTTCAGCCGAAATTATATTTCGATTATGACTGAATGAATCGCCAATTGTCTATCATAATGCCCGGCGTACGTGCTGAAGGGCGAGTAACAGCCGTAATTAGACGATCTAACGGGTAACACGTTCAAAATCGCGCGTCTCCGTGTGGCATGTGACAGATACGTAAAGGGGAGGGGGGAGGGAAGAATCCCCTTTATAAAGAGGATGAGCAACAAGTGGCAGGTACAGTCTGTGGTTTTAAAACTGAGAAATCGGCTTTGTGAATTTGCTGTGATTTCGAGATGGCTGCAGCTGATTTTGATGCGGTGCTGGCCTCTTGGGGACCCGTAGAAGCAGATTCGCCAGGATACGGGGAAGCCGTGCTTGTTCGGTAACCTTGCTTTGCTTGGCTGAAAAAAAGTGTAAAGTTTGAATTAGTTAGATCAATTGCATTTTTATAATTTTATCGAATTGTTTAGTCATTACATTTTGTTTTGGAATTAAGCACCTGGAATTTTTTGTATTACACTTGGGGAAATTGTGTGCAACCTAAATAATGCAAGAAAAGAACTTGGTCTATTGTTGATTAGTTGCTTTAAAAATCATTGTCACCCTTAGCTGTACATGAAATTCGGAGTTTATTGTTCCTTGTTATTAGTACTAAATTGTTACAGAGTGGCTCATATTTTGTATCTTCATCTGTGTTAGCTTTTGTATTCGTTTATTTGTAGAATATTTTTCTACAAGCTTAGGTATATAAACTGGCAAAAATAAAGTTTGTAATGTACAGCTCTTCAGAAATATACACTTTCATCAGGATTCCACTTACAGTACTTTTGAGTACGGGGGAAAACACTATATACATTCAAATCATTATTATTAATGATTATTATTGTTATTAGTATTATTTGCAGCGACATGAGCTGTCGGGGGTGGCAAGTGGGTCCAGAACAAAAGGAAAAAGAAAGTTCAAGGGCGCGTTCCCAGTGAAGTGCGCGATATGTACCTACAAGGACGATGTTATTATAACTGAATGGCGCCCCCGCCCCCCAAGTCGTTGTCGATTTATGGGGGCGCCTTTCATGAAAGCGGAGGTGCGCGCGATCAAGACGCCGAAAGGGGAATCTCGGTCGTCTAAATCTAAAAGTACACATTGCCCACTGTGGACTTCGAGAGGTATCATCTACCGCCACGATAAATACCCCCTACCCTCCCGTCCAGGGCTCCAAATTGACACAGGCAATGAAATAATGTATGCGGAATGAGGCGAATTTCAAATTCTCAACCAAACGAATGATTTCTAACCGACAATCATGATGATACCTGTCAGAGCTCTTTGACACTCCCTAGTTATAAGAGCATATTGCTTTTCTAAGAAAATGTTTGAATTTTTATTGCACCTATAACAGCCGTGTGTATCTTGGGGGTTTGTTGTCGCGTAAAGTTCCAGCCTGATTTCAAATTGCACGATTTGTCTGTGTCCGCAATGGATTTTCTCAGATATCCAGATTTTTCTAGCAACCTAAACTACATGCACATTAAAAGGATTTTAAACGGCTGTAAATTGTTACTGTGTCAGTGGATGCGAGCGGTTTACCTCACCGTGCCCGACTGGAGATGGACTGGCGTCCCATTCGTGGCTGTTGCACTTAAAAATACGAGCTACTGAAGGGTTTGTTTTTGGGTTGTATGATTCCGCATAAAATCATTCTTTGACAAAGAATCATGTCATTCTGGAAAGCGTTCATTGCATTTGAAATTGGTTCTTTGTGCTTTGAAAAGGTTCTTACCATGCAGACAAAGCAGAAATCTGTAACAAACTACCAACAGGATACCGACAAAGGGAGAAAACCTGGACTTTTACTGCATATATACCAAGACGCAGGCTAAGTGTCTTTTTTAAAACCAGAAACCCACTATATTATACATCTATTATTAGTTTGGTACCGGTTAAGGATATAATTAAATAAAGAAACTTCATATGGATGGTTGTTTAAGAAACCCAAAACAGTTCCCCAATAGCATCACTCTGAACAAACACTTTTAGTTTTAACATGCACAGTTATTGTTAAGAGTGCGCATTAAAAATGCCAAATGAGGATAAATCAATACACACATAACACAGGGGCAAGTAACAAATAAAGTATTGTCCTTATTTATAGACATAACATAACGTTTTTAAATCCAGATAGTTAAGCATTTCTGAATTTAAAACATACTCGTACATCAAAATAAACTTAAGTAAATTATTCATTTACTGATTTAATGAGTTTTTGGTAACCGATATCATGATTCAGCTTTGTAAAATCTTAAAAGATTTGTCTACTGTAGTTTGTAATTCAATATTTACTTTCTCAGTTACTGTTACCTTTACATTTCCATAGCTGTTAATTTTTTCTTCTTGTTCGTTTTTTTTTTTTTTTAGTAACAGCAACTGTGTTCTTTCACTGTTTTAGCGTGTGATATTCAAAAGGTTTAATAATACAAACAGCCTTTAAAAAACTATTTCAATATTTTGAGGAATTCCACTGGTTTAAACTAAATCATATATACTGCACCGCTATATAATTTCACACATTGCATTGCATATCAAGGCTCTCAGAGAATTCCACCTTTTTTCCTGGTTTATTTAATAATAATAATAATTCTTTGCATTTATATAGCGCTTTTCTCACTACTCAAAGTGCATTTAGACTGTCTGCTACAGACAAGGTCTGTTTGCCTTATAGGTATTTAGAGCAGCTGGGTGGCACAGAGTTTTGTATTGCATTGCATCCCAGTTTAATTTATCATTGATGTTCTTTTGTATGAAGTTTACCCTTTTCCTCAGTGGTTTCATTTTTCCTCAGTGGTTTGGCACATTTCAGGGGTTTTAAGTGTGAATGTGGGTGTAAATCTGTTCTGACGTGGGTTGACTTCCAGGAGATGCTATTGGAATAATTGATGGCTGCTGCCATCTGGAAATAGTAAAGGAAAATTCAACCTCAGAACTGGATAAATGAAACATGTTTGAAATTCATGATTTACTTATCGTAATGAATTATACACTAAATAAAATCAGCCAGTTTTTTTTTTTTTTTTTGGATCTAGTGACTTCTACACAGAAAAAAATTCCAGTGTTAAATTATCACTTAAAATGCATATACCCACATAGAAATGTTTTTACATAAGTATTATTAATGTTTATGTTGGCACTGTAAGAACTATTTTAAGTGTGGTGTGGTATTTTTACAGTGACGTGCTATACTGACCGAAGCTTCTTAATAATGCATGTAAACAGACTACTGCACTTTTTGTCATGGGTGTTGCATTATAGATGGCAAGAACCTAATTTAGCAACCAAAAAAGATTTAGATTTTGTTCTAGAGTTTTTGGGGACGACATTTTGTGAAACATGAAGTTGTGTGATATTGTCTTCAGTTTCAACATGCTCTATCTTTTATCCTTCACTAAACTGTGCTTTTCTCCTTTTATTTGGTATTTTTAGCCTGTTCACTGATCATCCAGAGTCCCAGAAACTGTTCCCCAAGTTCAAAAACCTCTCGCAGGGTGAGCTGTCAGGCAATGCAGGTATCAAGGCTCATGGAAATGTTGTCCTGTCCAAGCTGACTGCATTGATCAAACAGAAGGGTGATCACGCTGCTCTCCTTAAGCCTCTGGCAGAAAGCCATGCTCTGCAACACAAGATTCCTCGGAAGAACTTTGAGGTATGAACGCCTTTAGCTTTTCACCTGTCATGGATATCTTTTAAGAAGTTAAGCTGAGTAGCAAGTCTTTTTGTGACCTACATAGGAAAGATGCCAGATTGTGCTTGATGCTGATTACTGACCAAGTCAATCAATCAGCCAACCAATCGACTCAGAACTGTCATAATAAGCACCATTACTGGACAATTATACAAAACTGCCTTACTATAAAAAGCAATAATTTTAACTTGTCACAATTTGACTCATATTGACTGTCCTAATATAGCAACTTGTGCAGAGCCACTGAGAAGCTGAAAGTTTCTTTAGTGCTACTCAATAGTAATACTAGAGATAAGCAAAATAGGTAGGCTTTCATTCGCATCCAGTTTCACAAAACAGACACTAAAATTAATTTTCCAGTTGACTTAACAAGTGTGAAATGCAAAACTCAGTAAAATTTTTGCGGAGATTTAAATTTTTTTTTGGAATGGAATACTGCTCCCCAAGACCTAGCTGACACTTCCATGCTAACCTATGTTTTTTTTTCTGCAGTGTGTAATTCATATAATTTGTTACACATTCCTAAAATTAGTTCTGTTTATGACTCTCGTTCTTGGGGGAGTGTTGTGCATTTTCTTTTTGAATGTGAGATGTTGTTTATTTTCCACATGAAGATGCACCAAAACCCATCATCATTCACATCATTTTGTTTTCTCCACAGAAACATCTCTCTACACAGGGAGCCACATCCTCTGTTTCCCAATGCCCCTCTCTCTACCAGTAGTTGTCTAGCAATTGCCCTTTCCTGTTTTTCGATTCTCCATGGGGTTTCAAGTTCATTTTCTGTCTCTGATACCATGTCTAGGATTGCAGTGATCAAAATTGACATCATAATTAACAAAATGTCAATCAAACTAGAAAAACCTGTCTGGTGACTCAACAAAATGTCTGCATGTGACATGTTATTTTCTTTAGAGATCTTTATTTAAGTGCTTGGTGACAGGCAAGCATATGTGAAATTAATACACAAAAACGTTTTCCGGAAAGGAGCAAAAATCCTTTCTCCATGTGTTAAAAGCACACATTTTGCAAAAAGTGAAACATAATTTTTGTTTCAAAATTTTTGTGAAGCAAAACATGAAGTTTTTTTGAAAATTTAATTTCACACAAATTAATAAGCTGTACATTCTAGGTCATTTTCATCCATCCATCCATCCATTTTCCAACCCGCTGAATCCGAACACAGGGTCACGGGGGTCTGCTGGAGCCAATCCCAGCCAACACAGGGCACAAGGCAGGGAACCAATCCCGGGCAGGGTGCCAACCCACCGCAGGACACACACAAACACACCCACACACTAAGCACACACTAGGGCCAATTAGTTCATTTTCAGTGTCTTTAAATCCCATCAATTGGGTTTTGAATAGGGGACCGAGAAAGCATTTGACTTCTCAATGTATGGCACAAATAAATAAATAAAATTGCTTTAGAATTAATTATCTTTGAAACATTTCAGTACTTCACATTTATTGGTTGACTACTTTTGCCTTTGTCTTTTTTGTGAAAGGGAATGTTTAATAATGAACAAAATCGATGAGGGTGAGATACGAATGGTGGATTTTAAAACAATGTTTTAAAAGAAAAAGCTGAAAACATTTGATGAATTTCAGCCATGTTAGGGATGCTTTCTGGCTGACAACTATGGAAATTCAGAAATGAACTATACACAGAGAGCATAACATTTACAAGCCTGTTTAATCTAAATCAGGGTTTGGGTGAGAAGGAGGGCTGCACAAGGCAGGAGACAACCCTGGATGGAAGGCCTAATCATTTACCTAATTTATACCAATTAACTTAACATGCATTTTTCTGGGGTTTGGGGAAAAAAAGGGAAAACCAGAAGAAAAAATCCACAAAATCACAAGAGAACATGTAAATCCATACTGTCAGAAACTGGAAGTGGAATACAAACCTAAAGTTACAAGTTTTATTAGGTAGAAGTGTTAATAACAGTGTCAACATGTCACCATGAAAACAACTAAATATAAGGTAAATAAACACAATAACATGTACAGTGCAACCATACAATTAATCATTCTTGGATCCTGGTATCTTAGAAAAATGCAATATGAAACATTTTCCAGAGCCCTATAATTTTCCTAAAAATATGCTTTGCTTACATATCATGCCTTTTTAACTGTGATTAAGGTCAATGTTTGGTTAATATTAGTTATTAGCAATTAAAAGTTATTTAGTTAAACTTGATTGATAGATAGGGTGGCACAGTGGTGCAGTGGTAGCGCTGCTGCCTCGCAGTTAGGAGACCTGGGTTCGCTTCCCGGGTCCTCCCCGAGTGAAGTTTGCATGTTCTCCCCGTGTCTGTGTGGGTTTCTTCCTGTCCAAAGACATGCAGGTTAGATGCATTGGCAATCCTAAATTGTCCCATGTGTGTGTGTGTGTGTGCGCGCGCCCTGCCCGGGGTTTGTTTCCTGCTTTGCGCCCTATGTTGGCTGGGATTGGCTCCAGCAGACCCCTGTAGTTAGGATATAGCTGGTTGGATAATGGATGGATTGATAAATAGATAGATTTCTCAATTTTCTTTGTTGTGTGCCAAGTATTATTCATTGCATCACGGATACTCAAAACCCGCTTTTTATATGTCTGTTCAAATTCAAGTATATATCTGTGATCAAAACTCCACAAAACTCCTTCAACTCTCCAATTAAATTTAAGAATATATCAATGCTTGAGTTTCCAAGGGGGGCCCTGCTCATTAGTCTCTTTGTCCCATTGTACTATTCAGCTGTAAACATACTTGGCTTGATTTTTTTGTGTGGATTACATGGCAGAAAACTAAAGTAAAGCTATTCTACATCATCCATTCATTTATCCAACAAAATGAGAAGTCCAAAATGACACAAGTAGTTTTGAACAATGACCAAGTGTGGGATTCAAACACGGGCCATGAAGAAGCAGTACTAACCACTATCCTCTTTAATAAAATCCCTGTGTGTGTCCAGGTGTCCGTGTGTGTGTGTCTTCTGGTGAAGTGCACATGCGCGGGGCACAGTGCGATGCGCGATATTCCTGTTAGAGAAAGTTATAGGCGTTTTATGGAAATACAAACCAGTATTACTGCGAGAGGAAATTAAAGGTACACAATACAGTGACTGATATTACAGCCACATACAAGCTAGTATTACTGTCAGAGAAAATTAAAGGCATATTACCGACGCGGACACCTGTATTAACGCCAGAGAAAATTAAAGGTATATTACGGACGTACAAGCCAGCGGACGTACAAGACAGTATTACTGTCACAGAAAATTAAAGACACACAATACACGGCGGCAGCACATGAAGAACGGTCAGCTCAGCAAGTAAACATCAACAAAAGAAAGGCTGAAAGACAAAGAAAAATATGACCAACCAACAAAATGAGATCAAGGTCCCTTGCCATTTAATATAGACTGTTCCTACTAATGTTTATTTATGCACTACTGTTCTAGCGCCCGTTATTGTAACGGGCTTAATGACTAGTATATACATACGAGGGCAATCCAAAAGTAAGGTCTCCAAAGTGGTGGGGACATAGAGAAACTGTTCATACGGCTGTTGGCCACAGTGTTGTGATTGGTGCTTCCTCCACTCCCAAACACGCATGTGTGGCTTTGCTGGGATGCTCAATCTTGGCTTGGCAGCCCTTGAAAATGGAGCTCCCGTTGAACGCTACCGCCAAGTGCGAAGTTCGCGCAGGAGATCATCAATAACCGACGAGACAGTCGCGAAGGTTGAGGAAAACATGTGTAAAGATCGGCGGTTGGAACTTCATCACCCACCCACCCTATAGTCCGGACTTGGCACCCAGTGACTGCCACCTGTTCCCTAAGTTGAAAGAACATTTTTCCGGAAGGCGATTCTGCTCCGATGAAGAGGTGAAAGATGAGGTTCAATGCTTCCTGAAGGACATGGCAGCGAGCTGGTATGACATGGGCATTCTAAAACTACCACAGCATCTACAAAAATGCACCGGCCGAAATGGCGATTATGTAGAAAAACAAAAGTCTTTAACCTTTTAAAATGATGTAAACATTATAGAAAATAAACGGTTGTTTGTATTTCTAAAAAAATAGGAAACCTTACTTTTGGGATTGCCCTCGTATATAATATACAACATTTTTGAGATTTTATAGTCTATTATGTTGAAATTATGTTAGGTGTATAGAATTGTGAACTTGCAACACAAACAAGGTGAAAATGGTGTGATGCCTCCTTAAATTCCCACAAAGCAGGCAAGGGCCTTCACCAACCTTCCCAAAAAAAGGCTTTACCACAGGCAGCCGGCACTCAGCTACCATTGGCAGGCTTTAACCTGTAAAATTTGGAACTTGCTGTAAAAGTTCAAAAAGATTTTAAATGTTCAAAATGTTATCAAAAATGCCCTTCAAATAAGAACAAAACCAGAAAAATCTCTGCCTCGGAAGGACAAAGCCAGTACAGAATCTTTATAATTTAAAAGATTTATTTAGATAAACAAAAGAAAACTAAAAAATAAAAATAGGGCAGAATAAAGCAAAAGAAGTTGCCTGAAAGGCAATCCATAGAAAACCAGACTAAATACACAATCAAGAAAAGCAATGCAATACTCCCAAATAACATTTTTATTCTCCACAAACCTCAATGAACCTCTGAGAGACTCAGTTCAGGCCTCACGTATAAAGGCTAAAGGCGGTCCCCTGCAGGTATGTAAAGGTGGGCTCGTCTCTCCTGGTTCTACCCACAAAATACAGGAAATGACAGAAAAAGATGTAAAAAAAATACTGACAAATGAAATAATTAAAAAAAAAAAAATTACACAATCTCAAAGAACAACATCATTTTACAAAATGCCAAAACAAAACCAAAAGTTGAACTACTAACAAAAGGTGAGAACTTGTAAAAGATAATATGAAATAAACTTAAACCAGGATAATAACCCTGGCTGAAGCATAAGATGCAGTATCTCAATTAAAGTGTATTTTATGACCATAGGTGTAGAAGCGATTTATATTTATGACAGTTCCAACTGATTGATTGATCATAGTTAGGGTTTTGATTCATGCTCTCTCATCCCCTTCCCACTGAAATTATTTAATTACTACGTCTTTTCTCTTCAGACAGTCCAAATGCATGAAGCTTCTTATATATAAAAAAGGTCTCTCTTTTTCATTGATATGTATCTAATATTATATTCTGCCTTGGGATGAATAACCAAATGTTCAATTAAATGTACACAGCAGGTATTTGCAGCACTACAGTACATCATCACCGCTGAACAGTAAAGGAGTCTCCTTTTAAGCACTCAAGCAAATTATTTATTGAAATCTTATAGCCTGTCTAGTGATTCTTTACTGGAAACATGCAAACTTCATTGAATTTTTTGAGTCAATGACATGCTGCAGTAAATCCAACTTTATTATTAGTATTATTATTTATACAGTTGTTTATATTTCGTTTTCTTTCCTTTTCAGATTATCTCAGAGGTCATTGTCAAGGTGGTTGCAGAAAAGAACTCTGCTTTCAATGCTGATGCTCAAGCTGCCCTAAGGAGGGTGCTGAAGGTGGTGGTTGCTGACCTGGGCTGCTTCTACGATGAACATGGATATAAAGAGTAAATCACCATCATAGACCCTAAGACTTTGAGTGTGACCCGTAGAACTGCACATGTATGAAGATATACATTGCTTTCCTAAGGCTATACTACATACATTATGTAATAGTGAGCAGACGGATATGTAAACAAATTGTGATAAGTCTGTCCTGCGATTGAATTGACCACTGGGCAACAGAAATAAAAGTGTAATCTCTATCCTGGTGTACCATTGCACTATTTGTTAAAATGGAGTATCGCTTCAGCACTTCAGGTCAACTTTCTTTAGTTTGAAGAAAGGTGGGGGGATTCCCTAGGCAATCATTCCCACATAGTGATGTGTATATCCAGGGAGTGGTGATGGTCAAACTCTGAGATGTGAAGTGTTGTTTTGAGACAATGGTGTAACATGTCAGTGCTACTGCATTAGTAACACCGTGATCAGCTCCACTGACACAATAACTAAATCAGTTTGACTAACAAGAGGAGACCATTCAGTCCACAAATCTAATGTGTTTAGCTAATAGCTCAGTTTTCCCCAAATCTCAGGTCATCAAGAAATTCGCTACAGCTACATAACTGGCAAGTGCGTTTCAGATTCCAATGGCCTTTTATGTGACAAAGAGCTTTTTGGTTTCCTTCTTAAACATTTAATTTTCACCAATATTTCTGTGATTCATTATTTAGCTAACAGAATTCTGACAGATCAACTTTACCAATGCCCTTATGAAATGTTGAAGACCTGGATTAGGTCCCTGCATGGGACATCACTGCTGTTGAAGAATATAGAGGTTTAATTCACTGTCGACACCTAAAGGATGCCTGTGGTGTGCTGGACTGGTGTTACCAGCCCACTGAATCAACAAGCTGATTAGAAAGGCAAGTTCAGGTATTGAACACATTCTGGACCTCTTGAAGGCAGTAAGGAAGGACAGAATTAAAGCAAAACTGAGCAACACTGTGAAGAAAACTGCATATCCTCTCACTGACAAACCAACACTGAGTACTTTCAGCCAACACTTTACTAAGTAGAACTGTGTCAAGAAACAGAAAGTCAGACATTTTTCTTATTTTCTTTTTAATTTTCTTCCTTTTTATTAATTCTAGTGTGTGTATAATGTGTGTAAGTATCTATCTATCAAGCTTCTGTAAAAAGACAAACTTACTGTTGTGGACAATTAAGCTCCTATTTAAGTTTAAAATAAATTGTAAAATGGTATAAAAATGAATTAATCAGGATAAAAAACCACAATTTAAAGAGATTTCAAAACAGAAAATTGCAAGGACAAGCTAGAACGATAGAAAAATTTTAAAATATAAATACATTTTAAAATCACATGCTGGAAATATTACATGGCCGACAGGCACCCACTCGGGGCGCACTAGCATAAACAAACATCCACAGAAATACCCTGACAGCCTTTACTCTAAATAACCACTCTACAGATAAAAGACATGAACAGTAGATCTGCAAGTTAATAACCGCTTTTAACTTTCTAAACCAACAGGTGCAATAACAGCAGCAGTACAGGCCATGCTTTATTACTGAGGCAACATCACAAATATCAATTAAAACGAATAAGACCCATAAAAATACAATACAGTAACAAAGTAATAACGCAACCACAGCACAATCATACGGTAAATATACAATTTCCTACCTTTAGAAGATTTTCTTCCCTGTTTTCCTGACAGAGAAGTCCTTGATGAGGCTGGTAAAATCCAGAGACAGGTGATTCACTCTGTTTTGGCCCATTGTGGATCTCAGTCTGTTTTTAACTTGTCCCAGTTTTGAAAATGAACGCTCCCCGCTAGCATTCGTTACAGGCAAAGTCATAAATATCTGGAGTGCTAAACCAATATTTTGCAGCAGTGACTTTTCTGAAATGTCCTTGTTTTCTTTAATTTCGTCCATAAAATCTTCCTCCAGAACATCCGCATATTTCTTCTGAAAATTAGCCGCTCCAGTTCGAAAATCTTCTGCAGCGATGGAGAGAATATTGTTCAAAAATTCAACCGTCTGCTCAATGTCTTTGTAAGGAGTGATACCTCCGATCCAGTTCGGCAACAAGTCAGTCTATGACGGCAATAAGAACTGTTGTTCTTGGACTTGTCTCGGCCTGATCGCTCAGTCAGGTTCAGTGGATTCATCGGCTAGTTTTTTCCTGCCTCTGTGTGTCCACTTTGTAGCGTTGGGACACAGTTGGGTGACATGTTTTTTTTGCACCAATCTCAAAGTGGTCAAAATCATCTCGCAGGCAGGCTACATAATTCCTCAATGAGCTGATGAGATTAACAGCGTTACATAAATCCAAATCAATTGCCCGCAGAGCAGTGCCAGTCTTGTGAAAGCGTTGCAATATGCGGTGCCACTTGTTACACAAAAAGGAAATCTATAGTTATTCCATCTTAGCGTAGAGTGTCCCGGCTTCATCCGGAGCAGTAAGGTTTTGGTTCGGGTCATCAGCTAATTTTTCAGTGACTCTTGAATTCTGGCGTAGTTCTGATGGAGTAGCCTACTTTAATTGCTAGTGCGTGTGCTGACCATCTAGTGTCTGAAAGGCCTTTCAAAGTCACTATCCTGAGGTCGTTAGGCTCTAAACTCGCTGAAATTGTCTGCCATCGGGATATGGACATGGAAGAAAAATTAAAGTGTGTCCGGACAAAATTTTAAAAAATCCTCCGTCTAAAGGCAGCAGTTAATACTGTTAAGTCTCACTAAATTGAGCATGTGTGCAGCACATGATACCCACTGGACAAAAAGGCTGATCTGTTTAATGCGTGCTTGCAGGCCACTGTAAACTCCGGACATGCTGGCTGAGTTATCATAACACTGGCTTCTGCAGTCACTTATATCAACGCCCATGTCTTCTAAAACACCAAGAAGAGACTGGCACTGTGACTCTCCCGAATGACTTTGAATTGGTAGAAACTTGACAAACCGCTCCATGATGCAGCAGTCAGGTGACATATATATCATGAACGTGAGTTGGTCTGTGTGTGTAACATCTGGAGTGGAATCGTCGCTAATTGAAAAGTACTTAGCAATTTTTATCTGATAATCTCCATGAGGACCCGCTCTCCCATCAGTTCAATAAATTCTAAACATGTTGTTGATGACAGGTACAATGGCGTCCCTTCCCTGCATTGCCAAATTTTTAGATGTGTGCTTTCACGAACGGATCAAATTCGCTGATAACTTCGAGAACACCAATAAAGATTCCATTATCAGGATATCCAAAAATTTCACTGTGTCTTCTGAGAGATATTCCTCGCTTAGCTAAAAACGTGACCACCGCAAACACCCTTTTCAAAAGCTCAGTCCAATATTCGCACTCACTGTCAAATTGTTTTTTTTTTTAGTTCTGAATCTGAGCGTCCAGCATCAGCACAGCCACGCGTAACAAAAGCAAACATAGCGATTGTGTGGCTCTCCGATCCTTCATGTTCACCCAAGCGCACTGCCCCCATTTTTCCAGTCACTATAACCTGCTATCAGTACAGACTCACTGTCCCCAGAAAGTTTACTGAGCCTTTTGAAGAGATATAAAGTAGCCTTTCCTTTGGCAGAGTTTCACCATTTTCCAATTTTCTTTTAAACAGGGTTTTGGAAAAGTATCTCTTTTGGTGTTTGTGTTGCCTTTCTGAGGCAGCAACATCTGCGTCTTTGTTCTGACATTGGTCAGGTCCAATATTAACCCAGTATCTCCTCATGGGTTCATCAGTTTTGTCCCAGCATGCAGGATCTGAGCTACAGCTATAGTGGGACTTTCCGTTGTTGCAGAGTCGGCCTCTTGTGCCATCTCAGCAGCAACAGGTGAAGCGGTCATGGCTAAACTAATTCCCAGGGTGTTGGTGGTACAATCTAGTTTTTCAGGTGGTGGAAGTGTTAGTCCCTCGGTCTATCTGAGTGAGATGGTTGTGAGGCAAGATTGGTTGTAACCTTGGCCGATGACTTTATCAAAGCTACAGTTAGCTGTGGCTACAGCTAAGCGTCCAGGGGCAGTTGCTTCATGACCAGCGTTAGCCGATAGCTGGCAGTCCTGCTGTGGATCAGCATTTTGTTGCTGACTGGATGAAGATTCTGCAGCCTTGAAATACCTGGTCAATTTAGGGATGTTCTTTAGCAGTTTTGTTACACTGTTCTTTCAGTCATTGTGCTTTTCGTTTGTGCTCTGCTACCATATTTTCTTTCAGGCATTTTGCCGATGTGTTGTCCACTCTCCTAGAACAACAGTTGTGTGGTATGAAATCAAAACAAAATTAACTTTAACCAAGTCACGTCTACCCACTCAGCCGATTAAATCTTAAACTCTTATTGGCCAAAGGGCATCAGGGAGGTGGTTTTCCATTGTACTTTGTTTATTCTGTATTGCAGTTCTAACTTTTCCTGACAGGAAACATTTCACTAACCAGCAGTATCAAGACTTTAGTTGTAGACAATACACCATAGTAAATAATCTAGAGTCACTTGTTACAGTATACATTTGAAACAGCATTTAGTTGTCATATACAACCAATTCACTGCTAGGGCAGAGTCTAATGCCCAGACTTTTATAATATTTTAATTTTATTAATTTTCATTGTAATCATTCCATTCCATACAAACAGATCAATTTATAACCCAACAAATTTGAAGACTAATCAAACCCCACCCCTGAGAAGGAGAGCTTAGCTAAAGGAAAATTGCTTAAGGCGTTTTAATAAGGCAACATTAAACAAAAGAAAGGGAGAAGTAAATATCTATGTAAATAAGAGACGGAGAAGGGAGTTAAATGCGATAATAGTTATTTCTCTTATTCTAAAATTATATTGATTAAATCCTGCCATGTTTTGAAAAAATGTTGTACAGATCCTCTAACTGAAAATTTGATTTTTTCCAATTTCAAATAATATAAAACATCGGTTTCCCACTGACTTATAAGAGGAGAATTAGGATTCTTCCAATTTAACAAAATAAGTCTGCGTGCCAAAAGTGTAGTGAATGCAATCACCGTTTGCTTGTCCTTCTCCAATTCAAGTCCATCTGGAAGGACACCAAACACAGCTGTTAGTGGGTTAGGAGGGATTGTGATACCAAGGCTGTCTGAAAGGCACTTAAAAATTTTTGTCCAAAATGATGTTAGTTTAGTGCAGGCCCAAAACATGTGACCCAGTGAGGCAGGAGCTTGGTTGCAGCGCTCGCAGGTTGGATCCTGCCCTGGAAACATTTTGGACAGTTTTAAGCGAGACAGATGAGCTCGATATATAATTTTTAGTTGAATAATTCTATGCTTTGTGCATATAGAACTCGAGTGAATTCTCTGCTTTGCTTCCTTCCACTCCTTTTCTGATATATTGATTAAGAGATCTTCTTCCCAATGTCCTCTTGGATCTTTGAAAGGTAGGGACTCTAATAAGATTTTATATATTGCGGAAATAGTGTTTGTTTCCTTGAAATTGAGCAGTATTTTTTCCAGCATTGAGGAGGGTGCAAGGTGGGGGAAATCGGGCAATTTCTGTTTAACAAAATTTCTAATTTGAAGATAGTAAAAGAAATGTGTAGCTGGGAGGTTGAATTTTGAACGTAATTGTTCAAAAGATGTAAATATGTTGTCTATATAAAGATCTCTGAGCATTTTAATCCCAAAAACTTTTCCAGGTATTAAAAACTGGATATACTTGCGAAGGTTGAAAGAGGTGGTTCTCTTGCAGAGGTGCCACAGATAAAAGATTTTCCATCTTAAAATGCTTTCTAATTTGGTTCCATATTCTGAGTGAGTAAAGCACAATTGGGTTATTAGTATATTTACGATAACTTTCATTTATTGGAGAGCAGAGCAGGGAATATAAAGAAGTACTACAGGATTTTACTTCTATTGCGGACCAAGCCTGTGTATGTTCATTTATTTGTGTCCAGGTTTTTATGGCTTGTATGTTTGCTGCCCAGTAATAAAACTGAAAATTAGGTAAAGCCATGCCACCTTCTGCCTGAGGTCTTTGTAGGGTCGCTCTTCGGATACGTGGGTGTTTTGAGTTCCAAATGAATGAGGTTATTATTGAATCTGTTTAAAAAACAATTTATTGATATATATTGGAATATTTTGAAATAAAAAGAGAAGTTTAGGAAGGATATTCATCTTAACAATGTTAATTCTTCTGGCTTGAGTGAGATGAAGGGTTGACCATCTATGCAAGTCTTGCTTAATTTTTTCCATACAGACGCCAAAATTTTGTTGATAAAGAGCTTTATGTTTACTTGTGATATTTACCCCTAGGTATTTAAACTGATCTGCTATGGTAAAAGGTAGGGTGTCTAATCTAATATTATATGCTTGTGAATTCACTGGAAAGAGTATACTTTTATTCAGATTAATTCTAAGACCAGATATCTTTTGAAATTCTGTTAGTGCTGTTAAAACAGCGGGGACAGTGTTTTCTGGGTCTGATATATATAAGACCATATCATCTGCATATAGAGAAATTTTCTGTTCCAGTCCTTCTCTGACAATCCCCTTTATCTGATAAGAATTTCGGCAGTGAACCGGCAGTGGTTCAATAGCGATTGCAAACAACAGTGGCGACAAGGGACATCCTTATCTGGTACCACGTTCTAGTTTAAAGTAGTCTGAGCAAATGTTATTAATACAAATTGAAGCTTCTGGATTGGTATACAGTAGTTTGATCC
This sequence comes from Erpetoichthys calabaricus, assembly GCF_900747795.2. Classification (NCBI taxonomy): domain Eukaryota; kingdom Metazoa; phylum Chordata; class Cladistia; order Polypteriformes; family Polypteridae; genus Erpetoichthys; species Erpetoichthys calabaricus. The sequence goes on along the minus strand of NC_041405.2, from coordinate 29,945,466 downwards.
AAGCACAAATATTCGGGCCAAACCCCAATTTCTCCAATGCAGTGAAAAGGTAATTCCATTCGATCATGTCAAATGCCTTTTCTGCGTCTAATGATAGTAATATCTCTGGGGTGTTTGATTTTGCTGGTGAATATATAACATTAAACAAGCGGAGATTTGAAGATAGGTGTCGGCCTTTAATAAATCCAGTTTGATCTTGTGATATTACCGAGGGCAGCACTTTCTCCATCCTTCTAGCTAGGATTTTTGAGAGTATCTTAACATCATTATTCAGAAGTGAAATTGGTCTATATGATGCACATTGTAAAAAGTCCTTATTTTGTTTAGGAAAGAGGGTGATTAATGCTTGTCAAAATGTTTGAGGTCGTATTTGGTTGTCTCTAGCTTCTGTAAATGTTGCCAATAACAGTGGAGCTAGCTGAGTGGAGAATTTCTTATAAAACTCTACGGGGTAACCATCAGGGCCTGATGATTTCCCGCTTTGTAGTGACTTTATAGTGTCTAGTAATTCTGTTAGCGTTAGAGGTTTATCCAGTTCCTCAGCACTTAAAGCATCTATTTGTGGTATTTGTGAATTATCCAGAAATGCATTAGATTGTGTGTTGTCTTCTTTGGGCTCAGTGGAATATAAAGACTTATAGTAATCTCTAAATGTGTGCATTATTTTATTATGGTCGATGATTTCTTCTCCATTCTTGTTGGCGATTACTGGTATTGCATTGTGAACTTCTTGTTTATGAATTTGTTGGGCTAAAAGCTTATTAGCTTTTACTCCGTGTTCATAGTAATGCTGTCTAGACTTAAGTTGTTCAGTTAAGTTTTGTATGTAGGGTCTGTCTTTTCCTGTGGAGAACTTCATTTGGATGCCTGGCTTGTTTTTCATCTATTCTAGTAATTCATTTCTTAGCTCTGACACTTTCTTGGTTTCTAATTTATTTCTGTAGGAAAGATATGAAATAATCTGTCCTCTTAAGAAGGCCTTTAGAGTTTCCCAGAGTGTTCCTGCAGAAACCTCTGTGGACGTGTTTGTCTCTAGGAAGAAGCGGATTTGTTTGGATATAAATTCTGGGCAGTTCTCGTCTGCCAATAAAAGAGGGTTAAGACGCCATCTGCGAGAAGAGTGTAAGGGGCTTATTGATTTTAGCTCCAAGACTAGAGACAGGAAATTATAAAAAAAATAGAGTAGCTATAATGCACTGGTGAGTAGAAAGAATATGTTCTTGAGTTTGGGTTAAGAAACCTCCAGGGGTCTGATAAGTTGTGATCATTCAAAAACTAATTATCTTTGCAGTATTAGAGGTCGTCCCCCCTGTCACAGGAGTCCTAAGAGTGGATTTAAAACAATTAAAGTCACCAGCCATTCTAATTTTACGAGTGTTCACATTGGGAATGGATGCAAATAGATTTTGCATGAATTCCTTATGAACATTGGGTGCATAAATTTATCAAAATCATTTTACTGTTATGTGATGGTCATGGGCAACTTATATATCTCCCTCCAGGGTCCGACCCTACATCTGATGCTACAAATGGAACTGTTCTATGTATGAGAATTCCCACCCCTCTAGTTTTCTTTATAAAGCTAGAATGAAACATTTGGCCAGTCCAGTCTTTTTGTAATCTGAACTGATCCTTGGTTAGTAAGTGGGTCTCCTGTAAAAATACTATTTTAGCATTTAAGCCCGTTAGGTGAGAGCATACTTTCTCTTTAATTCATGATTCAGGCCTTTAACATTCCTGCTCACAAAGTTAACTGTCCCATCATGGAGACATTGAGTTTTTAATGTCATTTTATAGTTTTAATTGGTAGTATGGCAGTTTTAATCTTAGTTTCAAGATTGCCCAGGAGTTATTGCATTTTAGCCTATTGTTACATTGATATTTATAATTACAAGAATAGATTAGATATAACCTGCTCTCCTCTCACCCCTTTATCCCCCCACCCCCCCCATTTTGCCTCCCCACGAGGCAAGATCCCACTTCGCGATGTTCCAGTCCTCTGACATAAGAGAGAGCACGTCCATAACAAAACAAACCCCACCCTAATACTATCTGCTGAAGATGTTCTCATTAACAATATTTAAGCTTGAAAGAATCTTCAGATAAAAAAAAAAAAAAAAAACACACTTTTCCTTGCATGCTTAAGGTCAATAGAAAGCGATTTATGGTGGGTTGTATTCATATTTCAATAAGCTGGCCCATCTGTAGGGCACCATACACCAAAAAAGCAAACGTTACTTCAATGAAGAAAATACCGCAAATGGCTTAAAAACACTGAATTCTTTTCAATTATACAGGTTTGTTACTTTACTGAAACTGTAGTGGCATTTGTACCGGTCAACATGTTTCGATGGTTTGATTGGCCTTTTACAGTGCATGATTTTAGGTTATGGTGAAAAAAGTTTCTAGCAAAAAGGTTTATTAAAAAAAAATAAATAAAAAACCCACACAACCTAGACACTCACTTTTTACAGTAAAGTGTCAATTGCAGCTGCCAGTACTTGGCAGTTTTAAACACACCTTTGCCTAGTTTTGTTTAATTGTAGCATCTGGACCACAACAGATTTCTTGGAAGATTTCACCATAAAAGAACATACCAGTAAAATAACCTCTCAGATGGGACAGCACTTACTGTATATTAAACAATGTTTGATCCAGACTGCCTCAAATCCCACAGGAATATTTCCTTTGTTATTTCAGAGTAATACAAAACATTGTTAGGTCAGAGCCATGCATCAGACCACCCATATCCTTTAGTTCAGTTATAACAGCATAGCTGGTTTAGGGGTAGAAACTGTACTACACTGAAGTTAAAACAAACCAAGAATTGACCTCAAAGATCATGTACTCCACTTCGTGACCCAAAGTGGTTTGCAGTCATTTAGACATTGGATCCAAGTCCAAATGGTCTACAACATTGTTGTATGGCAGTGGGTAGAAAACCTGATCTTAATAACCATCTCCTGTCTGGAACGAACAAGTAGGTTTCTAAACTCCCTAGAGAACTATAGAATTGACAGCCTATAGGATCCCAGTTAGTCAAATAGAAAACCCCAGGCAGCTCTTCACTTTTGAAGTAGTTTTATTCATACAGGAGCTCAAAAAGCATCCAATCAACACAGCCTACACAAAACATGATCACAGATCAACTCCTAGCTCATTATAGCAAGCTCCCATGACAGTTTGAAACTCCTTCAGCACATTCTTCAATGCTGTTTGAGCATCAGGACCAAAGCCATCAATCTTTTCTGCTGCCACTATGACAATTACTTCACCAATGATCTGGAAAGGAAAAATGACAATTACTCATTGTTACAGTTGCTAGCCAAATTCAGGAGTTTGCTCTAATGAGGCTTAGAACTTCAAGTCATGGAAGCAGATGTAGACAGTAAAATAGCAAAAATTTACTGCCAGTCTTATTACCTTGAAGGCACAATACTAGGAAAACATTGCAGACCCTATCCAGTAGCAATTTGGACAGGCGTTCCTCCAAGAAATTTATGGAAATGCTTAATCTAATTCAAAATTGTTATGCTGTTGGAAATGGACTATAGCATAGTCATGCAATTAAAGAAATTGCCTCAATTGCCTTTAAAGAGAACATTAAACTTAACCATTTCCCCCCCCTTTTGAAGTCCGGGAACTTGGAGGATACTTGGAGTATGAAGTGTATTCCAAAACTTACTGTCCATTTTTGGTGGCCACACATTTGTCATTCTAGCTATGCCTTATAAGCTTCAGTACAGGCCAGGAATTTAGCCAATCAACATACTATACTCAAAATTAGTTCTGTAAATTAAAGCAAAATCCAAGTCTGTAGGACTTGGGGACCATGAAATTTAGAGATCTTAAATGAATCCTTAAGGATAGGGGCTGAAAGTACAATTGCATTATCAAGCCTATAACATTTGTGCTTCTCTAGAGTCAGACTCCTGATGAAATAACCTCACACACAAACCCATTAGGCCCAAGTCCCAAACCCAGCACTATTACTACATTCTACCGAGCAATGCCATCAGATCAAACCTTAATGTACAGCAAAGTACCTGAAAGTTGACCCGAGGGATCTTGTGCTGCTTGGCATGACTTTCTGCCAGATCTTTCATAAGTTGCTGGTGTTGCAGTTTCGAATGCAGAAATTCTGTCAGCTTGCAGATGACAATTCCCCCATGGGCCTGGAGGTCAGGATTGTTCTGCAGCTGCTCTTTAGAAAGTGCAGCAAACTTGGGGAACAGCTTCTGGCTATCTGGTTTGGTCTCAAACAAGCTGAGGATAGAGGGGGAAGAAAAATAAATACAATCTATTCACCTTCAATAGCATGGGTATCTTAAGTTAATTCAAACTACTCAAAGCAACCTAGGGTTTTTGCATTTGAGCAGACAACGCTCCACATGAGCCGTTTAAGGAGATCATGAGCAGTCCACCCTGAACTATCACACCATCCAGTTTGTCAGCAAACATTAAATCACTCACGTTCTGCCTATTTAGTGTTAATACAAATCTGGAGGGGATTGTGAACAATGCAGATTGCAACACTAAAGACAGTTTAGCCACAAGGATGCAAAATACTTGAGACTTTGACGTTAAAACAAAAAAAACATCTCAGAAAGCAAATAGAATAAGACAAATTCGTAAATCTAAAAAAAAAAAAAAAAATTACCGCTGAAGAATAATCTCTCCATAAAGCTTGGGATTTGCCTCCAGGGGAGCCCAGAAACTTAGCACCTTATCATAATCCTCAATACAAGCACACATCGTGGAGAGACAAAGAAATAGGTACTACTCAAACTCCGTTAACAAAACAAGAACACCAACAGCTGATTCACTGCCTCGTCCCGTCCACTTTATCAACCGACGGCGACTCCGCCCCCCTGAGCACGTGCGCCCTGCCGGCTGGAGAAGCCGCTGATTGAAGCGCCTAGACGCACACGGGCCCGTCTACTTAAAAGACGGTCTCATAAATACACTTATTTCTTTTCGATTTTTCGGAGAACAAAATAGATTAATAAATATAAATAACTAGAAAATAAAGAAGTACTTAAAGAGTATTTTTAATATAGGGTGGTCCAGATCTAACTTGCAACGTTTAATGCAATGCAATAATTGCATAATTAGATCTGGACCACCCTGTAGTTAATGCACGGATTTAATTTTTCCTGTATGTTTTCATATTTTACATGGAACTGTGAGAAATCTCATTAGCTGCTAGTTTTAATTCCATCTCAATTCCTAACTACAGATGAGGGCTTTCAATTGGAGACCGTTTTTAATTGAACTTTACTTCCCTTTGTTTAACTGATTTTATTTACATTTTTATTTTAACTTGTGCAACTTTTTTAACTCAGACTTGAAGTTACTCAAACATATTGTCCTGAACGTAAGAATACACCAAAGTATGCTTTTCAGCAAAGTAAATATAAAATCCTCCTCGTTTGACTGCATTCACATGCCTGTAAGATTTAGGGCTTGCTTTTGAAATGTTCACATCAGTAGCTTCAAAGTTTAATTTCAAACAGTTTAAAAATTGATTAATTATTTTACCTTCAATTGTTTAATTAGCTGGTCTTTTTTTCTTCATCTCTTATTATTCTTTCAAAAGAGTGCTACAGTGTGAAATTCACATTTCTAAGAAACATTTTTGTCTTTATTCATTTGTCAGCTTCCTGTTATTTTGCCTTTTCTGTAACGTTTGCTCCTAAAATTGTATCATAATATTCACAATGAGTGGAACAGAAAAAGGGGCAAATGACAATGAATGCTGAAAGGCTGTGTCAGACCCCCTAGCATCATCACTAGCAGACATCATTCTGAACGAGAGGGGCACCAATATACTGGGGAGATATATGAGTAGGTTAGTCGAGGATTGTTTAGACCAGGGAATGTAGGATAGGCCAAGATCAAAACTGAATACAATGGAAGAAACATCCATCCATCCATTTTCCAACCTGCTGAATCCGAACACAGGGTCACGGGGGTCTGCTGGAGCCAATCCCAGCCAACACAGGGCACAAGGCAGGGAACCAATCCTGGGCAGGGTGCCAACCCACCGCAGGGCACACACAAACACACCCACACACCAAGCACACACTAGGGCCAATTTAGAATCGCCAATCCACCTAGCCTGCATGTCTTTGGACTGTGGGAGGAAACCGGAGCGCCCAGAGGAAACCCACGCAGACACGGGGGAGAACATGCAAACTCCACGCAGGGAGAACCCGGGAAGCGAACCCGGGTCCCCAGGTCTATGGAAGAAACAATAGTGTACAAATAAAAATGTATACTAACATAAATTCTAACCACATTATAAGTGCAAAAGTAAAATTAATAACACATTAACATAACTTGCCTTAATGCTAAAAGTATGAAAAATAAAGCAAGTGAGATGAATTTGATGAAGCTGAGCATTATTATGATATTATAGCAATAACATAATCCTGTTTAAATAAAAAGATGGGGAAGGGTGTAACAAAGAGAGAAATGCAATTTTAGGAAGACTGACAGAGCAGAAATGGAGGTGGGTTTGCTGTTTATGTCAGACAGAATGTAAATGCAAGTCCTCTTCAATTGGAAGATGAGCACCGACTTAGTGGGGACATCTGGCTTTGTCTAGGAAGTATTACGGAAAGTGGCCTTATTTTAGCAGTGTGTTATATACTGCCCAATTCTGACAGGAAATTCAATGCACAACCTTTTAGTAATATTAAAAAAGCAAATTTATAAGGGGATATTACAATCATGGGGTACTTTATCTACCTGAATATTAACTGGGCTAAACTTGAATAGCAGAGCAAAAGGGCAGAAGTTTTTAGAAATAATCAGTGACTGTTAAAGTTTGTTAAAGCACCAAAGTGGTGGTGGTTTGTGCATGTCTTCATTTAGTGTTTTGTAATAATCAAGATACAATTGAGGCTGTAGAGGGGATTGAGCCACTAGGGTGAAGTGACTATTTCATAAAATAGTTCTTAGTGTTTTGGAAGAGCACAGTTGCAAAGACTAAAACAGCTGAGAGTAGATTTCATAGGGTAGATTTTGAGCAGATGTGGCAAGTCTAAGTAGAATAGACTGGGATAAGCTTTTAAGTGTGGAGACAGCCAAGCAGCAGTCGAACAGGTTTAAAAACATTTTACATATATGCATGACAGGTAGATGCATAAATATGGAATTAGAAAGAAATTTTTAAAAATTCACAGTGGTTTGATAAAGAGTAGAAAAAGAAGCTGCAAAGGAAAAAAACATCTGTATATGGCATATAAGACTGAGAACTCCAATTTGAATCAATGGACACATAAAAACACGAGGGCAACCATTAAAAAGGACATTAGGGAAGGTAAAAGGCAGTTAGAGAGCAAAACAGCAGATAAGGTGCAAGATGGAAAAAAAGATTCTTCAGTATTGTAGTAGTAAAAGAACATTCAAGGAGGCGGTGAAATGCATCAGGAAAAGTATTGGGGATTTAAAAATATAGACAGTTCAACAGCAGATGCTCCAAACTCACATTTTGTGAGGTCTTGACATTGGATGAAGCAGATAACATCCCAGTGTTAAAAAGAGCTACTAAGAAGGTACTGAGGGATTTGGAAATTGTAGAGGGAGTTGTACTGCTTGGATTAAATAGGCAGAAATCAATCAACTCACCAGGACCAGATCATTTCTATCTTCGAGTTCTTAAGGAGGTTATCTAGTAAATATATAAAACCCTTGACACATAACTTTAGGAAGTCACTGAGCATTGGTGAAATTCCCAACGACTAGAAAATGGCAAACAGTATTCTATTATGTAAAAGGGCAGATCAAAGCAACTATAGGCCAGTAAGTTTAACATGCATCACATGTAAATTAATAAAAAGGACTTATAAAAGAAAAGATTGAGCAACACGTGGCAAGAACAGGAGGTTAATTGAATAGTCAGCATAGGTTCAGAAGAGGGAGGTTATGTTTTACCAGCATTCTGGAATTGTATGGGGAAGCAACAAAAAATGTGATCAACGTGGAGCATATGTTATTATTACTCTTTACTTTCAGAAAGCATTTTATAAGGTGCTAAATGAGAGGTTAGGCATCAAATTGAAAGAAGCGGGAGTTCATAGTGTTAAATAAATGATTTGGACAGAAAACTAAAGAACAAGCTGGTTAAATTTGCAGAAGATACCAACCTAGATGGAGTGGCAGATATTCTAAAATACATTTCATCATTAGAGAGGGACACAGGCAGCATACTTGCTTTGGCAAATTTGTGTCAGATGAACTTTAAAGTAAGTTCATGTACCGTTTTATATTGTAGGAAGTAAAAATAGTTGTTTTGAAAACAGAATTGGAGGTCTGAAAATCGAATGGGAAAGATTTAGGAGTCATAGTGGACTTGACACTGTCAACTGCCAGACAGAGCTTAGAAGCCTTTAAGAAGGCTAACAGAATATTGGGTTATTTAGCAGGGTGTGTAGAGTACAAGACCTAGGAGGTGATGCTGAAAATTTGTAAATCACTGGTGATACCTCATCTGTAATTCTGTAAACAGTTTTTGTGTCCAGCCTACAAAAATGTCATTGCAGGCTAAGTCTGTGTGCATAGCAATGTACAACCATTGCTTTGGGGGCTAGTGCTTTAACTTTTCCCTGAAGTCCATTCCGAGTGGAAATCATGAGTGTAGTCCCATCATAGGTTTGAGTCACAAGTTTTTCTTTGTAATTGTAGCCATGCATGTTTTCATTTAAAACATCAAAGACAGACTGGGCATCTTGCGCCCCTGAAACAGAAAGATAGATAGATAGATAGATAGATAGATAAATAGATAGATAGATAGATAGATAGATAGATAGATAGATAGATACTTTATTAATCCCAAGGGGAAATTCACATACTCCAGCAGCAGCATACTGATACAAAAAACAATATTAAATTAAAGATTGATAATAATGCAGGTAAAAACAGACAATAACTTTATATAATGTAAATGTTTACCCCCCCCCCCCCCCCCCAGGTGGAATTGAAGAGTCGGGGGATGAACAATCTTCTCAGTCTGTCAGTGGAGCAGGACAGTGACAGCAGTCTGTCGCTGAAGCTGCTCTTCTGTCTGGAGATGACACTGTTTAGTGGATGCAGTGGATTTTCCATAACTGATAGGAGCCTGCTGAGCGCCCTTCGCTCTGCCACAGATGTCAAACTGTCCAGCTCTATTCCAACAATAGAGCCTGCCTTCCTCACCAGTTTGTCCAGGTGTGAGGCGTCTTTCTTCTTAATGCTGCCTCCCCAGCACACCACCGCGTAGAAGAGGTCGCTCGCCACAACCGTCTGATAGAACATCTGCGGCATCTTATTGCAGATGTTGAAGGACGCCAGCCTTCAAAGGAAGTATAGTCGGCTCTGTCCTTTCTTACACAGAGCATCAGTATTGGCAGTCCAGTCTAATTTATCATCCAGCTGCACTCCCAGGTATTTATAGGTCTGCACCAAATGCACACAGTCACCTCTGATGATCACGGGGTCCATGAGGGGTCTGGGCCTCCTAAAATCCACCACCAGCTCCTTGGTTTTGCTGGTGTTCAGGTGTAGGAAACATCATACAAAAATCCAACAAATTGCTCTTGAATTTGACCTGCAGTATCAACATATCAATTTATGACAGATAGTTGTGCATGACATGAAATGCCAAATGTCTCATCTACATGAGATGCACAAAAAGGAGTACTTTGAACATGACCTTTGATTTCATCAAAACAGTGGCTGCAATAGCCAAAATCAAATCATTTTGAATGGAATGGGATATGCTAAAGGATGAGCAAGTGTGTGGCCAAGACAGAATCATATTTGGATAATCTTTCAATAATGTTTTTGAAATTCCCCTTGTTAGCAGATTCACTACCCTCTGAATGCCACCTCTTGACAGCCAAGCAGTGAAGTGATATCATTTAGGTAGTTAAGAAAGGACCTGTTTTTCTTCATCAAAATCAGGTCAACAATATTACCACTGTCTTCCATTATGCATAGCTAGCCGATTGGCTAGTCCACCAACAAGACTGAATTTGAAATAAACAAGAGAAATTTACTAAACTGAAACAAGGAGCAAACTCAAGATTGCTTTATTTATGTTTTTATAAACGTCACAGTAGGATATGTATGAATAGTGGGCTAAATCACTAGCAAATAACAGAGTACAAGCAGCAGCTTGTCTCAAAAATTCACTTGCCAAAAATCCTTGAAAATTTTTGAAATTTTTCAATGCCAAAACACTGTTAATCAAGAAGAGGTTCAACCACTTTGACAGTTCCTCCAATCATCACACATTAGCCCAGTGTCCTGTGAGCCAAATGCCCCATTTACACCAAGCTTCACTGGAAATGATGTTTTGAAACATTTGTCTGATAAACATCTAGCTTTGCTGCACCAAAACAAAGCATGTTCTGAAATGCTATTGAAGTCTAGTGAAACTGCACTTCAATGGGTTTTAATGGATCATGCTTCCACGGGAATGTATGAGAAAAAAAACAAAAATCACATTAGATGACCTGCAAAAATTATTGCTGATCCATGAAGTTGAATAAGTTCAAGCATATTCTTTGTAATAGCAATGCAAATACAGCAGTACATTTTTGACAAATGTTTTTCGTGACATTTTAGAGGAGGCAGAGCTTCCCTTCTGGGAATTGCCTCTGGTGCACTCTGTTCAGGGGGATCAACCCCAGATTAGGAAGTGTCAAAACTTTTTCAGATTCTTCCGGAGCATGACAGTATCTTTAAAGATTCTGAGATAGTTGTCAGGCATGAGGAGCCCCAAAGTGTCACCTCAAAACCATTCTCCAGAAAAGAGAGGTAATGAAAATTGGAGACTCAGTCATTATTGTGATTTAAGGATAGGTTTGCACCATAGACAAAGAGTTTCACGTGGTGTGTTGATTTCCAAGTGCACAGGTAGGAGACCTCTCTCAAAGAGTTGTTGTGCTTTTGGGCAGAGTTGGGGTGGATCAAGTTGTCATTGACCATGTTGGAAAAAACAACAGATTTGAGAGTAGTCTATCAGTTCTGCAATCCAAATTTAGAGAGTTTGGTGCCAGGCTGAGGAGCAGAACTGACAAAATATTCTTCTCTGAAGATCTGCCTTGTGGCATGTGCCAGTCCAGTTAAGACTGAGATTAGAAGGCATAACGCATACCTCATATCTTGCTGTCAGGTAGAAGTCAATTGGTTTTATGGGGTATTGTGACTCCTTTTTAATCAGTTGGTCTCGTCCATTACGGGAGATGGACGTCTGAAGCGGAACTCTGTTAGCAGTGGTGTTATTTTTTCTTGTATTTTTTATCATGTCAGGGTATGCTGTATTTACCCAACACTAGGAGGTTCTATTACAGTATATTCAATTATTTATAAACATGAGTGTCAGGAAAGGGGCTCAGAAAGAAATGGTTAAGAAAGCTAAAGCTTTATCTAAGCCTAGACATGCATCAAGTCCAAGCTCAAGGTACGGCCTATCAGAGACTGACCTGGAACAGACAGGCAAAAGCACATATATCTCTGAACCTGGGGCCTCTGCATCATCTCCAGACCGCGAAAGTGGGAGCACATGTGCAAGTGATTCAGGTCACGATAGCTTGTCGACTCCATAAGATTCATTGAAACTGAAAATGGCCTTGCCTTCCGCATTGTCATCTACTCCTTGCAACCTGGGAGCACCGAATTTAACTGGGCTTGCCTCTTCACCCGTGGAGCACGAGGACCGAAAAGATCTTTCCGAACTGAAGATAATGATCACTGCACTGGCCACAGACATAAAGGAGCTCAAGAAAGATATAAAGAAAGAAATAAATGATATAAGGAAGGAAATAAAGGACATACACAAGACAAACAAAAAGCTGCTGCAAGATATTAAAGACAATGCGAAACATGTAAATAATATCTTTGAGGCAGCTTTCAATGGTATGCTAGAAAAAAATTGAACAAATTCAGGAAAATGATAGATAATAACTTATTAATTAAGTATCTAATAATAATTTATTATTAATAAATTCACAAAATGCATCTAACTTTGAGAATAAACTGAGACCAATTGGCGCTCAGTTGGAAAACGTTAAGCAAATGTTCATGACTCGAATTGAAACAGCTGAACAACTGGCATCTACCGCTGACAGAAAAGCAATTGCTGCAAATTCTGTATGCAAAATACTCAGACGGATTTGCTGCACTGGAAGATGGATGCAGAAGGAATACTATTAGAATCGAAGGTCTCCCTGAGAATCTTGAAAGTCCAAACCCAGTGAAATTCGTAGCTGAACCATTCTCTAAAATAGTTGGAGAGGACTTCAAATCAAGACACCGAGACAGTAGCAACTTACCGCATACGGGGATCTAATACCTCTAAACTTAGGACACTTATCATGCATTTCGAAAAATGACAATCTAAATTACATATGATGTTACTTCTCACACAGAAACAAGAGATTATATTTGAAAATAAACACATTTGTATTTTCCATGATTTCTCATGCTCAAAAGCTGCTAAATGTGCAGCTTTTAACAACATTAAACAGCGCTTACGGAAAGCCAAGATCAAAAACAGCCTCTTGTATCCAGCCAAACTGAAAGTGGACATTCAAGACAAGCACTACATCTTTACCGCTACAGAGGAAGCAGAAAAAGAGCTAAGAAAACTGATTGACACTTTTTTGAGAACACGATTGTAAGTCGCATCCTGCCATGGTGCTATATATAAGTTTAATGTCACTGTCTCTGTGCACACTGTTATGGATTTATTCATACAGGCAGACCAAGTATGGTACACAGGGGATAGGCTGCATTTAGAAACCATTAACCTAGCAATTTGGAGAATGAAAACTGCAAGTAGGCATTGTACTATTCTTGTATTTTTGGAGGTGGGGTTGTGTCCTTTCCTGTCCTTGTTTGGAGACCAGAGAGAGAGCCTGCACGTGGAGAAACCAGTATATAAGGCTTGAACTGTTGCCAATACACTTTGAAGCTATCGGACGGAAGATTACGTCATCCGTCCAGAAAATCCTTTCAGCGTGGTGACGAAAGTTGGCAGACTGCATTGATCAAGATTCCTGCCTCGATAGAGTTTGTCATAAGCTTCCCATCTGTAATGCCGCGTAAAACCGTCAGTAAAGAAAGCTAAGGTATATTATTTTTCTCATGTGATATTGTACCACCGTACCACTATGGGAGGGATATCACCGTTTACATTATATCTATATAATTTCTGGTTACTTAAAACGCAGCAATTTAAAAAGAACATATTTCCAAAGAGCTAGTGCCTCTTAAGGAAACACATGGCATGGCAAAGAAGATCTTACTGGCTGTTTGATCTGCTTGCAATGATACTGGTACCATAATTATACATTCTTTTGCCTTCTCTGCCATTTTTTGTTTATGCTTATGTTACAATTAAATGTGTATATGTAAGTAAAAATTTATTTATTTTTTATTTTTTAAAGAAGACTGTTTAACATTATACCCATGGTTTATTGTATTAGGGCTTACTATCTCAAGATTGTTTAAGATCATATTTTATGCTTATAGTATTTGGACTGTATTGTCACTGGATATCTCAATTTTAATCCTTGTTTTTGCTTTGGACATGCTCTGTCTCTAGGTATGTCAGAGGAAAGGAAACTTTGTGAAGTGTGGTCCAGTCTCAGGTGGGGAGGCTGGGTAAGAGAACAAGCTATCTTTAATCTATCCTTTTAATCCTTATCATTATAAGTGCCAACGTATCAGTAGGCTTCATGGCAATAACTCCTGGGAAAATTGGAAATTAAGGTCAAAGCTGTCTTATTTTAAGTTAAGACTACAAAATGACACCAAAAGTTTAGAAGCAATGTCTCCATGACTGAACAGTTAATTTTGTGAGCTGGAATGTTAAAGGTTTGAATCACGAATTAAAAAGAAAGAAAGTATTCTCTCACCTAACATGTCTAAACACAAAAATAGTATTTTTATAGCAGACCCATTTATTAAGCAAGGATTAGTTTCAGCTGCACAGAGACTGGACTGGCCAAATATTTCATTCCATCTTTACAAAGAAAACTAGAGGTGTGGGAATTCTTATACATAGAACAGTCTCATTTGCAGTATCAGATGTAATATCTGATCCTAAAGGGAGATATGTGATTGTCATTTGTAATTTATTTAACTGTAATGTGATATTGATAAATATCTATGCACCCAATGTGGATAACAGGGATTTCATCCAAAATGTATTTGTTTACATTGGGAAAAGATGCAATCATATAATTATAATGGCTGAGGACTTTGTGTTTTAAATCCAGACCTAGATAGGAGTCATGCCACAGGGGCAATGACATCTAACACTGCAAAGACAATTACATAGTTTGTAACTGACCACAACTTATCAGACCCCTGGGGATTTCTAAACCCAATCTCAAGAGCATATTCATTCTACTTACCAGGTATCATTGGTACTTTAGAATTGATTATTTCTTTATAGATAACATTTTCTTGCCTACAATTAAATCTTGTAAGTATGACGCTATTTTTATCTCTGCCCATATCCCTTTTATCTTGGAGCTAAAATCATTATGCCCCATATACTCATCTTACAGATGGTGTCTTAATCCACTTTTATTTGCAGATGAGAAATGTACAGAATTTATATTCAAACAAATCAATTTTTTAGAGACAAATACATCCTCAGAGGTTTCTGCAGGAATACCCTAAAAAACCCTGAAGACTTTCTTAAGAAGACACATTATCTCATATCTTTCCCACAGAAATAAATTAGAAACCAAGAAGGTATCAGAGTTAATCAGAGAAATTTCTAGAATAGATCAAGAACATACCAGGTGTCCACTGAAGGCACTCAATAGGAAAAGACAGGCTCTGCATTGAGAACTCAACCTCTTAACAACTAAAGAAACTGAATAACTATTTTTTTTAAAATCAAGACATCATTACTATGAACATGGAGAGAAACCTAATAAGATCTTAGCTCAACAAATCCACAAGCAGGAAGTTCAGAAATGCAATCCCAGCAATCACCAAAACAGACAGGGACAAAATCATTGACCATAAAAATATAATGCACACATTTAGAGACTACTATAAGTCTCTCATATTCTACCGAGTTTAAAGTACACAAGACACAATGTAATCCATTGTAATACCACAAATAGATACTCTCAGTGCAGAGGAATTAAATAAACCTCTGGCACTTTAAGAATTATTTGATGCTATAAACTCACTTCAGAGTGGGAAAGCAACAGGCCCGGATGGCTACCCTGCCAAATTTTATAAAAATTTACAGAAACTAGAGACAAAAAAGTTCTTCCTTAAACTTTTCGCCAAGCATTAATTACCATCTTTCCTAAACAAAATAGAGACTTATTACAATCTTTATCATACAGACCAATTTCACTTCTTAATAGTGATGTTAAGATACTC
Source organism: Erpetoichthys calabaricus (assembly GCF_900747795.2). Taxonomy (NCBI): domain Eukaryota; kingdom Metazoa; phylum Chordata; class Cladistia; order Polypteriformes; family Polypteridae; genus Erpetoichthys; species Erpetoichthys calabaricus. The sequence continues at coordinate 29,930,061 of NC_041405.2, read as the reverse complement.
TCCAAAGCCCTAGCTAGAAGGATTGAGAAAGTGCTTCCTTCGGTAATATAACAAGACCAAACTGGATTTATTAAAGACAGACAGCTCCCAATCTTCAACATCTGTTTAATGTAACATTCACTTACAAAGATTAACACCCCGGAGATATTATTATTGTTGCATGCAGAAAAAGCATCTGGTATGAATGAATGGAACTAACTTTTCACTATATTTGAGAAATTTGGGGTTGGCCCGAATATTTGTACGTAGATAGAAGACCAGAAGCTTCAGTTTGTATTAACAACATTAATTCAGACTACTTTAAACTAGAACGTGGTACAAGACAAGCATGCCCCTTGTCACCACTGGTTTTTGCAATTGCATTGAGCCACTTGCAGTTCACTGTCGATATGCTTATGAGATAAAGGGGATTATCAGAGAAGGGCTCAAATAGAAAATTTCTCTATATGCAGATGATATGGTACTGTATATATCAGATCCACAAACTACTGCGCCTGCAGTCCTAATAGCACTAACAGAATTTCAAAAGATTTCTGGTCTCAGAATTCATTTGAATGAAAGTGTGCTCTTTCCAGCGAATTCTCAAGCACACAATATTAGATTGGAAACATTCCCATTTATCATCACAGATCAGTTTAAACACTTAGGGTTAAACATCACAGGTAAACATAAATCTCTTTTTCAACACGATTTTGCCATCTGTGTGGAAAAAATTAGGCAAGACTTACATAGATTGTCTACCCTTCATCTCACTTTAGCTGGAAGAATTAACATTGTTAAGATAAATATCCTTCTTAAGCTTCTTTTTTTATTTCATAACATTCCAATATACATCAATAAATCATTTTTCAAGAAATTAGATTCAACCATAACCTCATTTATTTGGAATTCAAAACATCCACGTTTCCAAAGGGCAACCCTACAAAGATCTAAGGTGGAAGATAACATGGCTCTACCTAACTTTCAATTTTATTACTAGGCAGCAAATATTCAAGCTATAAAAACCTGGATATGGACACAAATAGATGAACATGCCTGTGCTTGGTCCGAAATAGAAATAAAATCCAGCAATACTTCTTTAACTTCCTTACTTTGTACGCCAATAAACAGAAGTCATTGCCAATATACTAACAACCCAATTGTGCTTCACTTACTCAGAATATGGAACCAATGCAGAAAGTATTTTAAGATAAAGAAGTTTTATCTGTGGCACCTCTGCACAAGAACCACCTTTTTCCACCCTCTCAAATGTTCAGTTTTTAATGTCTGTAAAACATTCAGGATTAAATCATTTAGAGATCTGTACATAGGCAATGTCTTTGCATCCTATGAACAATTGCAATTCAAATTTTACTTTCCAGCAACACATTTCTTTCACTAGCTTCAAATTAGAAACTATGTTAAACAAAACTTGCCCAGTTTTCCTCATCTTCCACCTACCTCTATGCCGGGAAAAATGTTGATCAGTCTTGAGAATAGAAAACCATTTTACAGTCCCTAACTTTCAAAGACCAAAGAGCATACTGGGAAAAGAATCTCTCACTGGACATCTCACAAAAGGAGTGGAAGGTAGCAATGCACAGAATTGTTTCCTATGCGAAAAGCATACAATTATTGAACATAAAATTATATATTGAGCACATCGGTCTTGTTTTAAATTGTCCAAAATGTTTCCAATGCAAGATCCACCCTGTGAATATTGCAATCAAGTTCCAGCCTCACTGGGACACATGTTTTGGGCCTGCACCAAATTAACATCATTCTGGACCAAAATTTTTAAATGCCTTTCAGACAGCCTTGGTGTCAAAATACCTCCGAATCCATTAACAGCTGTGTTTGGTGTACGTCCAGATGGGCTTAAAGTGGAGAAGGACAAACTGTAAAGGCAATTACTACTATTGGCACGTAGACTTATCTTGCTGAACTGGAACAATCCAAACTATCCTATTTTAAATCATTGGGTAACTTATGTTATATACTATGACAAAAAAAATTCTCCCTTAGAGGATCTGTACAAAACTTTCAAAACCTGGCAGGATCTAATCAATAACATTTTAGAATAAGCATTTTATTTGAAGCAGATTCTCTCCTCTACCTTTTTAATTCTATTTTTATTAATTTATCTCTTTATTTTTACTAGCTTAAAGTTTTACTCTGCTGGCCGAGCCCTTTTTCATGGGTGGGGGTTGATTTGTTTCAAACCAACTCTTGTTAAACTTGACTTCTGTATAGAATGTTACTTGATTTTAATACAATCAATATCCAAAAACCAGATGGGACCTGTTCTGGCTCAGTGAGCACAAGTTCATTTTCTTCCAACATCATTAAACCCTATTAATTTTCCATTACATTCATGGAGGCCCTACATTAAATCAAAAGACAATAGAATCATGACAGACGGCAGGGATTATTAATTTGATTCATTTGTGGCTTTTCACATTCTCATTTGAGAAGAGCTCTCAAACCAGCACCAACCAACAATATGAACATATGTAATGAATGCCGAATCACAGTCTTGGGTGGCTGTAGAATAGTTTGCAGGAGCCAAAAAAGTAATTTGAGTAAATACTTTGAACACACACATAGTAGATACAAATGAGAATGATCCAACAGTCAAGAGATGGTTGAAATCATTTCAAGCAGCTTTGTCATTAACATGCAGTCCAGCTCTGCAGTCACCAAGACAGACTTCAACCACCACCAATGTGGCAGACAAAGGCCAGCGCAGAAGAAAATATGCTTGAAACAGACAAAGGACCCTTTCTGGTCCATTACAAGTTCAGAGTTGTTGTCAAATACAGGAAAGTAACTACTGAACCTCTGCCTTACCACCCATGGAAACACCTGTATTATATAATCCAAGGATCTCTTCATTATATAAATCAAAAATGCTAATGACCTACTTAGGTAGGTGTTTAGTTACAGTACTAAAGAAATTTTGTGATAGACTTCCAATGAATGTAAACAATCTTGGCAAATTAAAATAGTTGCATTTGAAAACCTGAACTGCATTTAAGTTGTAATTGGAGAAGGAGTGCAGTTGCACTTTTACCCACTTTCTGCACATTTAATATTGGAGCTAAAATACCCAAAAGGTATACCACTTTTAACCAGCCTGAAAAAGCAACCCTGAGAAATGACAGCCCATGACAAGCTTCATCTTTCTGGATGAGGAGGCAATTTCAACTTTATGGACTTCACAGGCTTTTTGAAAGCAGAATATAATTACTATCTGCATGGAAAACCCCTAAAGTGCAGCGAGAAGCCATTACAGGAAATCCATTAGTAGACCATACAGAACCTTGGCTTTCCAATAGCACCTGTGATTGGAATCAACTTGCTGTAGAAGGTTAAGCAGGACACCCACAGTACTTTAGGACTACAAAAGAGAAACATTGCCTGCCAGGGCAGGTTTTACAAACCAGCAGGATCAATTTTAAAAACCCCCACACAAGAGTCCTAGAATGGTCACCACTATACTAAATAAGTTAACCACTTCTGTTAAATCACAAGTTTGTGCCCCTTTATTGGCTCCAACACACCCATTACAACAGCATTAAGTGGCGATATACATCTAATCCACTTCTGGGGGGGAATAGTAATGCCTAGACTGTTCCAGTACTTGATCTTGGTAAATATTTAGCCAAATGCACATTGCCATGGCACAAGCACCTAGCTCAGTTTGGATCCAGACTACAGTCCAACCTATCAATTTTAGATTCGTCCCCCACCTTGAAAGTTGGGGTTTTACTGCTCAGCATTTCCTTTCCCTCACTCCTACAAGGTGGAGTAGCACCTATATTCTGAGGCACATGATTAGAATAAGACTGCCTTTCCCTTGGATTTTAAAATTCTAAGGCCTATCAGGGTTATGTCAGAGCCAGGCGAGGAGATCCTGAACTCAAGGATATGGGAGGTCTGGAGTGGACAATTGGTGCAGTGGCAAAACCACTTCATTGAAGATAAAAGGCAGAAAGAACTTCACATCAGAAAGCAGTCCTATGGATCAGAGTTGCTTACAGTCATTTAGGCATTGAATCCAAGTCCAAATGGTCTACTACATTGTTGTACCACAGTGGGTCATTAAGACCAAGATTTCTGCCATCTGGAAAGGAGGAGTTTGTTTCTAAACTCCCTAGAGAACTACAGAATATATACAGCCTCTAGGATAACAGTCAAATAGAAAACTCCAGTCAGCCCTTCACTTTAAGTAGTTTTATTCATACAGGAGCTCAAAAAGCATCTGATAGACAGCAGACAAAATACGATCATGGATCAAATCCTAGCACATCATAGCAAGCTCCCATGCCAGTCTGAAATTCCTTCAGCACATTCTTCATTGCTGTTTGAGCATCAGAACCAAAGCCCTCAATCTTCTCTGCTGCCACTAGGACAATGACTTCACTGATGATCTGGAAAGGAAAAAAATGACAATTACTCATTGTTACAGTTGCTAACCCAATTCAGGAGTTTGCTTTAACAATGCTTAGAACTTCCAAGTCATGGAAGCAGATGTAGATACTAAAATAGCCACATCTAGTGTAGTTATTACCTTAAAAAGGTACAATTTTAGGAAAACACTGCAGACCTTATAAAGTAGCAGTTTGGACAGATGTTCAAGAATTGATGGCTATGCTTATTCCAATACAAAATTGAGGTTGTGAAGACCATTAACCAACTGCAACCAAAAAAGCTTCATGCAAGAGCCAGTCTTTGTATAATCTAATGCAAGCTTTCATAGATGGTTATAAGCAACATAATGGCTCATTAATACTAAGAAACCTACATTGTTAGTTGAAAACTGACTGTTGGAACTACTCATATATACTGCCCCCCCCCCGCAAAAAAATAGAAATGGTGTATAAACTATAGAGCAGGGGTGGGCAAAGTCATTCCTGGAGGGCCACAGGTTTTTGTTCCAATCCAATTGCTTAAGCACTTCTGCTTCATTTTAGTTCTCTTCATTAGGATTCTGAACCCTTATTGCTTCTTTGAGTCTTACACAGCTGCATTTTGTTTAATTGTTCCTTATTAGCAATAAGATGCTAATGACAAAACCAGCAGTTATCCATTTTGCTGGTTAGCCTTTACACCTGTGTATCATGCACCATTTGGTTTAAATACTTAAAAAAAAAAAAAAAAAAAAAAACTCAATCCATCCATTTTACACAAATTTGGAGGATACTTAGAATAGAAAAAAGAAAAAAATCTAGGGTACGAGAATGACTTGACAGAGTTAAAGCACCAACAAGCCATGAAATGTAATTGGCAAGGATTGTTTTCCAATTAAGAAACTGGCTTGAACAAACCTGTGGCCACTGCGGCCCTCCAGGAATGACTTTGCCCACCCCTGCTATAGAGTGTGGTCATGCAGTTAAACTGCCTTGATGGAAGCCTTATTAAAAAAATTCCTTTGAATTCACTACACTTGGAGGATACTTTGAACTGTGGAAGTTTTGGTATACACTTCATACTCAAGCCATTTTGGTAGCCAAACATCAGCTTTCTAGCTATGCTTGGTAAACTTCAGTACAAGGCAGGAATTTAGCCAGCAACATGCTTTAATTTACATAAATTTTTGAATAAGATCCAAGTCTTTACGACTCAGTTTGGGGACCATGAAATTTAAAGAGGGCTTTAAATGCATCCTTAAGGATAGGGGCATAATGGGCAATTGCATTATCAAGGCTACAGAAATGGGCTTCTCTAAAGTCATTAACTTCCTAATTAAATAGAACCTCACAAACACCACATTAGGCCCAAGTCCCAAACCCAGCACTATTACTACATTCCACTGAGCAATGCCATCAGATCAAGCCTGTATGTCCAGCAAGTACCTGAAAGTTGATCCGAGGGATCTTGTGCTGCTTGGCATGACTTTCTGCCAGATCATTCATAAGTTGCTTGCGTTGCTTTTCCTTTTGCAGAAATTCTGTCAGCTTGCAGACAACAATTCCCCCATGGGCCTGGAGGTCAGGATTGTTCTGCAGTTGCTCTTTGGAAAGGCCAGCAAACTTTGGGAACAGCTTCTGAACATCTGGATTGGTCTCAAACAAGCTGAGGATAATGAGAGCAGAAAGAAAAATATACAATCCATTCACCTGCAATAGTAATGGCATCTTAAATTAGTTCAGTCTATTCAAAGCAACAAAAGGGTTTCCACAAGAGCAGACAAAGCTCCACACGAAGTGTTTAAAGGAGCTCAAGAGCACTCCACACAGTTTGTCAGCAAACATTAAGTTATTCACTGCACTCACATTCTGCCTATATTTAATGCCAGTACAAGTCTGGAGGGGATTGTGAACAATAAAAATTGAAACACTAAAGAATTTTAGCCACAAAGCTGGAAAACATTTTAGACCTTAAAGTGAAAAAAGCAAACATTTCCTACAGAAAGCAAACTGAATGAGAAATTCGTAGATTAATAAAAAAAAAAAAATTACCGTTGAAGAATAATCTCTCCATAGAGTTTGGGATCAGCCTCCAGGGGAGCCCAGAAACGGAGCACCTTGTTATAATCCTCAACGCAAGCACACATCGTGGAGCGACAAAGAAATTGGTACTACTCAAACTCAGTTAACAAAACAAGAACACCAACAGCTAATTCCCTGCCTGGTCCCCTCCTCTTTATGAACCGACGGCGACTCCGCCCCCTGAGCACGTGCTCACTGACAGCCGGAGAAGCCGCTGATTGAAGTGCCGAGACTCACACGGGCCCGTCTACTTAAAAAAAGGTCTCATAAATCTACTTATTTCTTTTAGGTTTTTCCTCAGAACAAAATATATAAATAAATATTAATAAATAGAAAATAAGGAGATACTTCAAGAGTATTCTTAATAGTTAACATATGGATTTAATTTCTCCTATATGTTTTCATATTTTACATGGAACTGGGAGAAATCTCATTAGCTACTAGTTTTAATTCCATCTCAATTCCCAACTACAGATGAAGGCATTTAATTGGAGACCATTTTTAATTGATCTTTATTTCCCTTTGTTAGCACTCAAGACTGTTAATTATTTTAAACTGATTTTATTTGTATTTTTATTTTACTTGTGCAACGTGTTTAACTCAGACTTGCAGTTACTCAAACATATTATCCTGAACGTAAGAATAACCCAAAGTATGCTTTCAGAAAAGCAAATATAAAATCCTCCTCGTTTGACTTTCCATTTGTATATAGCGTTGCAGAACTTTTTTTGCAACTTTTTGCACCATTGTTTATTTTATTTACTTGTTGTGTTCTACATATATGTCTGCACTGAAAGGAGCTGCTTTTAATCTCATTGTACATGTGTATAGTGACAATAAAAGGCATTCTATTCTATTATTATTACATGCCTATAAGATTTAGGGCTTGGTGCTTTTGAAATGTTTCAGAGTTTTTATTTCAAACAGTTTCATAATCGATTAATTATTTTACCTGCAATTGTTTAATTAGTTGGTCTTTTTTATCATCAACTCTTATTCTTCTTTCAAAAAAGTGCTACATTGTGAGATTTAACTTTTCTATGAAATATTTTTGTCTTTATTCGTTTATCATATTCCTGTTATTTCCCCTTTTCTGTGATGTTTGCTCCTACAGTTGTATAATAATATTGACGAGGAGTGGGACAGAGAAAGGGGTAAATGACAATGAATGCTGAAAGGCTGTGTCAGACCCCCTAGCGGGGTGTCGAACTCCGGGTCTGGAGGGCCGCAGTGGCTGCAGGTTTTCATTCTAACCCTTTTCCTAATCAGTGACCAGTTTTCACTGCTAATTAACTCATTTGCCCTTTGTTTTAATAGCCCTGTTATTAAGGATTCAGTGCTCTGACTTGATTAATTTATTCATTAAATGGCAGCCAAACAGAAATGAGATGTGAAACGAGCCAACAGATGACCAGCTAAATTGGGTCTTCAAACTCCAACCAATTTCACTCCAACCAGTTTCTTAATGAGAAGCAAATTCTTGCTGTTAATTAAACTCGTTCTTTACCTCCATGGCTTGTTGATGCTCTCATTCTGCCAAAGCAGACATTTCCAAAATTATTGATTTTCTGTTTTTTCTAAGAACGCCGTCAAAATGTTTTGGTGATCTGAGAGATCAGTCTTACTGATACTTTCACCTTTCTTTATTTTCAGATATTGTGGATAGCTGGTCGTGTGGGAAGCTCGTTTTGTGTCTCATTATTGTTTTGCTGCTAATTAATGAAAAAGAAACAATGAAGGGGTTGAGTCAAGTTAATTAAAATTAAGGCAAAAGAAGTTAATTAGCAGCAAAAAACTGGTCACTAATGAAGAAGATGCATGATTAGAATGAAGAAGATGGTTAGAATGAAAACCTGCAGCCACTGCGGCACTCCAGGACTGGAGTTCGACACCTGTGCCCTAGCATCTTCACTAGCAGACATCATTCTGAATGAGAGGGGCACCAATATATTGGGGAGATATATGAGTAGGTTAGTCGAGGATTGTTTAAATTAGGGAATAGGTAGGGGCCATAGAATGTATGGGCCAGGGAATGTAGTACAGGCCAGAATTAAAACTGTACATCATGGAAGAATAATTAATAACACTTTAAAACATAACTTACCTTAATGCTAAAAGTATGAAAAATGAAGCAAGTGAGTTGTGTTATATATCTGTATAAGTGTGCATTTCAGCTATAGATGTCTGATTGTGGGTTGACACATATGATTGGTAATGCCTTGCACATTTTGTTAGTTGGTGCTGCTCAATAAAGACAAGAAAGAAAAAGGCACATGCTGTCTGCTCATCCGTTCTTATCAAAGGAAAAGGATATGATAGTGTACTGCATCACAAATACATGACAGTGACGACGAGATCAAGAAGATAATTTTGTGCACTGTGACACTGAATAACTGCAGAGAGAACCGCAGCAAGTAAGCAGAAAAGCAAAGGATCCAACACAGTAGTGCAACATGAGTACAATAAGTTGCAAAGATGTCATACATCAGAAAAATAGATGTTTTTGATGGTTCTATAGAAGACTGGAACATGTGTGTTGAAAGGCTGCAACTGTATTTCGCTGCAAATGATACTCCAGCTGAAAAACACGTTCCTGTGCTACTGAGTGGCATGGGAGGGAAAGTCTATGGCCTCCTCTGTAGTTTAACTGCCCCAGATAAACCCGCTGAGAAAAGTTTTAACGACTTAACGACTTTGTCTGTGTAATGCGGATCATTTGTCACCAAAACATTTACTGATCGTGGAAAGTTTCAGATTCCATAACCGTAATCAGAAAGAAGGAGAGACATTTGCGGCTTATGTGGCAGAACTGAAAAGGTTATCAGAATATTGTCAGTTTGATGACGGGCTGAACAATGCTTTGCATGATCATTTGGTATGTGGAATCCTTCAAGAGGGAATCCAGAAGAGGCTGTTAACTGAGGCAGATTTGACATTTAAATGGGTAGTACACAACAAAATCCAGTGATGTTTAGTGTTGTTTTTTCAGAGTTAATTTTTTCCGAGTTAACAAGTGTTGATTCTGGTGTTGATTTGAGAATATCAACACTTGGAGTGTTACACAGTGTTGGCACTCAGTGTTATTTCGGGGAGTAGGTATACATTACACCACCAAAGAGTAGATTTGATTTCCGGCAGTGCAGCAGCACTTCCCTTTTCTTTAATTCTGGTCATTACTGAACACACTGCGAGAATGCCCAATAAATGAATGTTAGAATAATACTTATTTTTAACAAACTGATTACTGAAAAATGATTGATTGTCAATCGTTAAATTGTTACAATAACAAGCATATTGCAATTGTATGCTTATAATTGAGGGTAGTGCTGCTGCCTTGCAGTTAGGAGAACCACGTTCGCTTCCCAGGTCCTCCCTGCGTGGAGTTTGCATGTTCTCCCCGTGTCTGCATAGGTTTCCTCCGGGTGCTCTGGTTTCCTCCCACAGTCCAAAGACATGCAGGTTAGGTGCATTGGCGATTCTAAATTGTCCCTAGTGTGTGTGTGTGTGTTTGTGTGTGTCCTGTGGTGGGCTGGCGCCCTGCCCGGGGTTTGTTTCCTGCCTTGCGCCCTGTGTTGGCTGGGATTGGCTCTAGCAGACCCCCGTGACCCTGTAGTTAGGATATAGCGAGTTGGATAATGGATGGATGAAACACTGAAGCACAGCACGAGAGAACAGCTTGTTCTTGTTAGCCATATGACAGAGGTTCATGGGTAAGCTATCGGAGAATTAATAAATCAATACAAAATAAAGCTTGCTTTGTGTCTATTCATACAGATATGGAGGTTTAAGTTTTGTATAAATGACTAAGTTCACTGTAAAAAATGTTTTGTTGGATCAGCCTAAATAAATTACTTCACAAGGTAACAAGCAATTTAATTGATTTCTTTCAAATTTTAAAAAGTATCTGTGTAAACTTAATTCATTTGAGTTTGTTTTACCCTTTTCAAAAACTTGAATAAAAGCAAAAAAATGTATTTAGCTCAAACCAAATTTCTTTAAAAACTCAAATTAACTGTGGTTGGCTGGCGCCCTGCCCGGGGTTTGTTTCCTGCCTTGCGCCCCTGTGTTGGCTGGGATTGGCTCCAGCAGACCCCCATGAGCCTGTAGTTAGGATATAGTGGGATGGATAATGGATGGATGAACTCAAATTAAAATTTTGTCCATTATTGTATTCACTGTAATGCCAACTTAAATTCTTAATTGGACTCAACTAAAAATGTTCTTTATATGGTGTTGAATTCACTGTTTGTTAGGGTGAAATTGTTTTTAATACAACAAACCACAACAATGTTTTGCTTTAAACAATGGAAGCAAATTTATTTTAAAATTAGTGCTACATTTTGTACAGTGCCTTCAAATATGAAACATGTTTTTAAACTTATCTAATGGTGGTGAATGTTACTGAACCAGCTATAGCAAAACTCTTTGAGATTTATTACTGAATATTTGCAACACAAAAATCAATTTTTTGGTCATTCCTTGAACATGTTTTTTCTGTAAATATTCAGAACAAACATTTCACAAAAAATACATATATATACATATTAAATACACAATATATAAGCTTTTCACAAAAAATGTTTATAAATTATACATATAATATCTATTTGAAATAATTATATATACATATATTAAATGCACCTTATATTTTGAACATTACATAACATTATATAGTATACATAAAATAAATATATATATATATACAGTATATATATATATATATATATATATATATATATATACTGTATATATATATATATATATATATATATATATATATATATATATATATATATATATATATATATATATATATATAATATATATATAAATAGTCACAAAGTCGAGACAGAGTCATATAAAGGTTTGGGGCAGCCACCCGTATAATTTGGTTTCCTGACTGCAAAGTTGCTTTTCAAAATAATACAGCACTGATGTGCACAAAACCGAGTCCAAACAGAGCTGAGGGAACAGGGAAAAGGTGGAGGCTTTTAAAGGGGGAGACAGGAAGTGAAGTCAGAGGGGTCGGGCTCATGTAGGTCTTCAGCCATTGGTGCGAGCCCGGACGTGACATCACAGGTGGTCGGAGCCGGCAAGGGTCTCCAAAGCAATTTTTTGCTTTAGATTAAATAGAAGAAGTTACATTAAGCGACAGCAAGGTTTTTCAATTTGAAGTAAGGCAAAAAATTACATTAGGTGAACAAACATATTAATATAGTTCATTACAACTACTAAAATTACCTTAAATCAAAAAGAGCCCTTTTTCTCTTTTTAGAGTGTTCTACTTAATCTTATAAAATTTTCAGGAGGATTCCCACACGTAAACAGAGAGAGATATATGCCTAGCACTTATTTTTGTATTCATTTATTTATTTTTACTTAGTCCTATATATAGAATAGTTTGCTGTGCTCAACGTTACAGACCAGTGTTTACACCAAAGGATTAATGGCTGCTGTAACCTACATGTACAAAAATGTAAATTAACACTTTGATCCCCTGTAAATTGCCACTGAGACCAGGCTTTTTTATATATTTAAATAATTTTGGATGGGAAACCTGCTTTTTTGTTTTATAGGTTTTGAAATATTGTGTAAACTATTTTGTTTAATAAAACAAGCATTTTGAAAAGTTTTGATTCCTGTGTTTTTAGTTTTTTTTTAATCTGGTGTATAATGTGTGTACATTAAACTTTCCATTAATGAGACATTAGCTTCTAAATAAAATGAGGTGCACCAACTTTATATTGCATCTAAAATAATAGGATATACTAACACTTGTAAACATATTGCCACTCCACACTTGTCATGTGTTAAAATCAACACCTTAAGAGTTACATTTTTAACACCAGCAGAGTGTCTTGAGAATTTAGCTTACACCAAGTGTATGTTCAACACACTTCTGGTGTTAAAAAATGAACTCTTACAGTGTTGATTTCAACACCTGAAAGTGTCAAAAAAAGATAACACTACACAAAGTGTAAATTTAATTCGATTTGGTGTGGACCTATATAAACTCTGAAGAAGTGTTAAAATTAACTCTGTAGGTGTAAATTTAACACTTTGGATTTTGCTGTGTAGAAATTGCTATTTCAATGGAAACTGCAGCTAAAGATGTACTTGAACTACAAAGAGGAGTGAATAAGAGCAGCATGAATAAAATGGCGGCAGCTAAGATAAACAAAATACATAAAAGTCCCTGCTATCGCTATGGATGTGAGTCCCATCTTCCCTCACAGTGCCGATTTAAAAATGAAGAGTGCAGACAGTGTCACAAAATGGGCCATATTCAAAGAGTTTGTCGTAGTGGAAAGACAAAGTGTAGTGCAGAAAACAAAACGCATCACAGGGAAAAGAAAAACATGCATAATGTTGCAGAAGTCTCTGACATTGACAGTGAAGATGCATTAGCCTTAGTGGAAAAGACAAGCAGGCAATCTGGCTCACACCCAAGATAAATGGCCAGGTGGTAAAAATGGAATTGGATACTGGCTCAGCTGTTTCAGTTATGTCACTGAAATATTACAAGGTGTTTTTCAAGAAGAAGAAGCTGAACCCCTCTTCTGTTCTTCTCAGAACATACAAAGGTGAACAGGTTATGCCTATTGGAGTGCTGCCTGTGACAGTAGAGTATAATAGAAGGAGAGAGGTACTTCATTTACACATAATACAGAATGGAGATGTATCATTATGGGGCCGTGGGTGGTTAAGAAAGCTGGGAGTTGACTAATGAGAGATTAAACCTGTTGTGCAACAAACCACCAAAAAGAATCTGGAGCTGATACTAAGAAATGCCAGCCCTGAATTTTAGAGTGGCATTGAGACTCTTCAACACATTAGAGCTAAAATTGTACTTAAGAGTGATGCGACCCCACGGTTCCACAAGGCACGTCCAGTACCATGTGCCATCCAACCCCTGGTTGAAAAGGAATTGGATAGGTTGGAGGCAGACAACATACTTTCTAAAGTAGACCGGAGTCCATGGGCGTCCCCATTTGTCCCAATAGTAAAGAGGAATGGCACAGTCAGGCTCTCCAGGAACTTTAAGGTCTCCATTAATCCTGTGCTGCAGGCTGAACCGTATCTTCTGCTGAGAATTGAGGACATTTTTACCAGTTTGTCGGGTGGGCAATGTTTTTCAAAGTTAGATTTAGCGGATGCATACCTCCAGATGGAAGTAGAGAAAGACTCTAAAGTGGTCCTGACCATTAATACAAAAAAGGGTCTTTATTGTTATAATAGGCTGGTGTCTGGGATAGCCTCTGCCCCGGCTATTTGGCAACGAGCAATGGATCAGATCCTTCAGTCAGTTCCAGGCATCCAGTGCTGTCTAGACAACATTATTGTCACTGGAACAGCAGATGAAAAGCATTTAGAAAACCTCAAAAAGGTCCTGAAAAGGTTAGAAGAGTATGGGATAGATAGATAGATAGATAGATAGATAGATAGATAGATAGATAGATAGATAGATAGATAGATAGATAGATAGATAGATAGATAGATAGATAGATAGATAGATAGATAGATAGATAGATAGATACTTTATTAATCCCAAGGGTTAAGAGCCAGGCGAGACAAATGCAAGTTCCTATAGCCCAGTGTCAGGTATTGCGGGCACACTATAGATGTCTAAGGGTTGCACAAATGTCAGGACAAGATTCAGGCTGTATTGATGGCCCCACAACCACAAAATGTTTCACAGTTAAGATCCTTGCTGGGGTTTGTGAATTATTATAATAAGTTTCTTCCAAACCTGGCAACTGTGCTACATCCACTCAATGAGCTATTACAAGCTGTAAAACAGTGGAAAAGCTTCAAAGAATGTGAACATTCATTTCAAGAAGCAAAGAAATTGGTGACATCTGACATAGTCCTCATCCACTTGAATTCGTCCCTTCCAATCAAGCTGGCTTGTGATGCTTCTCCATACAGCATCGGAGTAGTGATGTCTCATGTCATGGAAGATGGCAGTGTGAGGCCTATAGCTTTTGCATCGCACTCATTGTCTGAAGCTGAGAAGAACTATGCCCAAATTGATAGGGAGGCATTGAGTCTAGTGTAGGGTGTTGTTTTGTCTTGGTAGAGTAATATATAGTAAACCCTCATTTATCACGGTTAATCCGTTCCAGACTTTACCGCGATAAATGAATTTCCGCAAAGTAGTATTCTTTATTTATAAATTGAATATTTTCGCAGTTAGAGCATAGAAAACCAGTTTACTGCCTTCTAAATACGTTTTTTTAACATTATTAGAGCCCTCTAGACATGAAATAACACCCTTTAGTCAAAAGTTTAAACTGTGCTCCATGACAAGACAGAGATGACAGTTCCATCTTACAATTAAAACAATGCAAACATATCTTCCTCTTCAAAGGAGTGCGTGTCAGGAGCAGAGAATGAGAATGAGAAACAGAGAGAGAGAAAAGCAAACAATCAAAAATCAATAGGGCTGTTAAATATGCGAAGCACCGCCAGACAAAGCAGCTGCAAGGAAGGGAGCAATGTGAAGGTAGCCTTTCAGCATTTTTTAGAGGAGCGTCCGTATCCTCTAGGCCAGTGTGCGAACAGCCCCTCTGCTTACACCCCCTCCGTCAGGAGCAGAGAATGTCAGAGAGTGAGAGAGACAGAGAAAAGCAAACAGTCAAAAATCAATACGTGCTGTTCGGGCTTTCAAGTATGCGAAGCACCACGTGGGAAGCATATCGTATATCATTGAGGAGTTTTATTTAATACGTAATATGTGCTCTGGTTGGGTAGCTTCTCAGCCATCTGCCAATAGCGTCCCTTGTATGAAATCAACTGGGCAAACCAACTGAGGAAGCATGTACCATAAATTAAAAGACCCATTGTCCGCAGAAATCCGCGAATCAGCAAAAAATCTGTGATATATATTTAGATATGCTTACGTTTAAAATCCGCGATGGAGTGAAGCTGCGAAAGTCGAAGCGCGATATATCGAGGGATCACTGTATTGCTCTACTTTCCCCTATTGTATTATTAATATGTAGCCTTAGAATGCCTAATCTCACAGACTTACCACTGTTTATAAGGTATTATTGTATATAACTTATCCCCACCTTCCCTTCTATATCTATAACTTCAGGAAATTAGATGTAATAAAAAACAAGCAGAAGTTAAGTTACACATAAGATAATGTATTATTGATAATATTCATAAATAATAACAAAATGCAAAGTACATTTAAATATTGGCAACCATACAACCTGATTAAATGGTGATGTGTAGTTTCAGGCGGCACACAGACTTGTTAGTTACTTAATGTCTCTAGTTAAGGCATCATTGGTGCTCAGCTTTCAGCCACATGTCTGTTCAAAATGGCTGCTAAGCTGTGCTCTTCATTGTGTTGTCTTCATCATCACAGGTTAGCAAGAGAGATGCTTCTTTCAGATGTTGGTTAGTAAGAGAGAGAGAATGTGTTTGAACAAGCAGATTTATAAATTCTCTGTCCAACCCCTACAGCCAATAGGACATCATGATACTTAAAAGCATCTGACACAAGCCAATTCCAAACAGCCATACCTCAGACCAGTAGGGGAATACAACATCTTAAAACCTGCCACCCCCAAGACCATATGTCTAAGTCTTTCTTGTGGGGGTTGAAAGACTTTAGCAGAGAAACACTCGCCAAACTGGTTTAAGGCACCCCCCCCAAATCCTGTTGTAAAATTCAAAGAAACTCAGTCGTTAAAGGGGGGGTAAACACTAAATTACATTGCTTTGCCTAAATTACAAATAAAGACATACACAATATTTATCAAGTTTTATGTAAAATCTCACATCACAACAGGTGTCAAAAGGTTCAACCAGTATCGTTTTGATAGGGAATTCACCATTGTCACAGACCACCAACCACTAACCTCAATTTTCAGCCCGCAGAAAGGAGTTCCTGCCACAGCTGTTGCCTGTATATTGAGTACAAACGTACAGCTTGCCAAGTAAATGCAGATGGGTTGTCACGACTGCCACTGGAGGCTGAAAAAGATGACTTTGGAGATGAGGAAACAATAGATATGATCTCTATCAGCCAGATTGAAAGTCTGCCCATCAAGGCAGACATGGTAAAAACAGAAACAAAACATGATAAATCCAATCTCAGGTGTAAGCTGCCACACTGAATGGCTGGACAGCCCAGCACAAATCCCTGCTGGCTGCATATTACTCAAGACGTGATGAAATTGCCTTAAATACTGGATGTGTGATGTGGGGGTTAAGAACCATTGTAGCCAATAAACTAAGATACAGGGTACTAAAAGAGCTTCATAAGGACCATCTAGGTGTGGTGAAAATGAAGGCACTTGCCAGAAGTTTTGTGTGGTGGCCAGGTATTGATGAAGACGCCGAGAAATAGCGCAGCAATGTAGTGTCGGCCAGATGGTTCAGAATGAGCCAGAACGTGCACCACTTCACCCAAGGGAATAGCCTACATTACCTTGGCAGCAGCTTCATATCAACTTTGCAGGACCATTCATGGGGAAAACCTTCCCAGTGGTAGTCGACGCATGCTCTAAATGGCCAGAGGTTTTCACTATGAGCTCCACCACTTCTTCTCACACCACTAAAGTACTGAGGGATTTATTTGCTAGAACTGGAGTTCCACAACAACTAGTGAGTGACAACGGACCCCAGTTCACAGCAACAGATTTCCAGGTATTCCTCCGCAGAAATGGCATATGGCACATTACAACTGCCCTATGGCATCCAGCCACAAATGGCCTGGCGGAGAGGTTTGTACAAAGCTTGAAACGAGACATTGGAGAAATGACAAATGAGAAGCTAACCCTTCAGCAAAAATTGGCCAACTTCTTGTTTGCATATTGGAATTCCATCCATTCTACAACTAACCAGACTCCAGCTATGTTGTTCTTGGGGCGTCTTCTTCTCTCTAGATTAGACCTGCTGCAACCAAATCTCAAGCAGACTTTGCAAGACAGACAAATCAAACAAGGTCATAAAGCAACTGACAAGGTTACACATAGCTTTGCCATTGGACAATCAGTTCTTGCCAGGAGCTACAGAGGAGACCAGAAATGGGTGCCTGCACTAGTCAAAGAGCAAACTGGTCCCTTGTCCTGCAAGGTAGAGGTTACTCAAAGTGTCATATGGCGACGTCATGTCGACCAGTTGAGAAAATCAAGGTTGGTTAGAGCTGAAGAGGTACCCACACTGCCTGTTGACTCCCCTGCTGTTGCTCCTATCAGTTGTCCAGAGCACTTATCATCTCCTCAAACAGCACAAGTACAGAGCCCATGTGGATTATCTCCATCACCTACTGCAGAGGCTAACACTGCTGTAACAAATCAAGAAAAATTACCCTGTGAAGAGAGACATTACCAAATTTGCATCCGCAAGCCTCCACAGAGACTAATTGAAACTTAAATGTATAGTTAGAATTCAATGTTTTAATAGCTTGTTCCCCCCTCCTTTTTTGTCTGAAGGTAACTAATTCTAATTTTTAGAGGGAAGGAATTGTTATATATCAGTATAATTGTGCATTTCAGTTCAGCTGGCCCAGATTGTGGGTTGACAAATATGACTGGTAATGCCTTGCAGATTTTCTTAGTTGGTGTTGTTCAATAAAGACAAGAAAGAAAAAGGCACACACTGTCTGCTCATCCGTTCTTATCAAAGGAAAAGGTTATGATAGTGTACTGCATCACAAATACTGTACATGACAAGTTGGATTTGCATGAAGTTGAGCATTATTATGATATTATAGCAATAACAGAAAAACCTGTTTAAATAAAAAGATGGAGAAGGGTGTAACACAGAGGGGAACACAATTTTTAGGAAGGAGAGAATGGAGGTTTGCTTGCTCTTTATTTCAGACAGAATTTAAATGCAAGTCCTCTTCAACTTAAAATGAGCACCGTCTTAATGGGGACATCTGGCTTCGTCTAGGAAGTATTAGGGAAGGTGGCCTAATTTTAGGAGTGTGTTGTATACTTCCCAATTCAGACAAGATATTCAATGCACAAAATCTTTTAGTAATATCAAAAAAGCAAATTTAAAAAAGCATCTTCCCGAATATTAACTGGGCTGAACATGAATAGCAGAGCAAAAGGGCAGGAGTTTCTAGAAATAATCAGTGACTGTTTTGTTACACAGTTTGTTAAAGCACCAAAGTAGTGGTGGTTGGTGCATGTCTTCATTTAGTGTTTTGTAATAATCAAGATACAATTGAGGCTGTACAGGGGATTGAACCACTAGCGTGAAGTGACTGTTTCATAAAACAGTTCTTAGTGCTTTGGAAGAGCACAGATGCAAAGACTAAAACAGCCGAGAGTAGATTTCATAGGGTAGATTTTGAGAAGATGTGGCAAAGTCTAAGGAGAATAGACTGGGATAAGCTTTTAAGTGAGCAGACAGCCGAGGAATAGTGGAACAGGTTTAAAAACATTTCACATATAATGCATGAGAGGTAGATGCATAAATATGGAATTGGATTTTTTTAAAAATGCATAGTGGTTTGATGAAGATTAGAAAAAGAAACGGCAAAGGAAAAAAAAATCTGTATATGGCATTGTAACAGTTTTAAGGGTCCCCGTGACCCCTTGAACCCTCATACCAAACGTCAGACACCAGATAAAAATCCAAAATGTTATTTATTATAATAATAAATGTGCACAAAGCACCCTCCACTCCACAATACTTAATAAATCAATAATCACTAATCACAATCCTCCACTCCCAGACGCATTGCCACCCTTCCACCCAGCTCAGCTCAACGTTCTGGTCTCTCACAGTCCTTTATACAGTCCGTGACCCGGAAGCGTTTCTCTCTCTCTGTCCATGTGACCGTGAACACTTCCGGGTCAGATAAAAGCTCCTTTTCTTCAACCCGGAAGTGTGTCATTCGCTCTGTCGCAGTGACTAAGACGCACTTCCAGATTATAGGTGAAACAAAAGTCTCTGGGCCGTCCTGCAGCGTCCCCTGGAGGTTACCATGGTATCCAGCAGGGCTGTGATGAAAAACTCCATTGTCCATGATGCCCTGCTGGAACTCGGGCACCTCAATGTTGCAGGCAGGGCTCCACCTGGCAGCTTGGGGGTATTGGCCAGGATGAACGGCCGGCCATAATCTACAGCATATAAGACTGAAAACTCCAGTTTGAATCATAGGGCACATAAAAACATGGGGGCAACCATTAAAAAGGACATTAGGGAAGGTAAAAGGCAGTTAGGGAGCAAAACAGCAGATAAGGTGAAAGATGGCCAAAAAAGATTCTTCAGTATTCTAGTAGTAAAAGAACATTCAAGGAGGAGGTGAAATTCATCAGGAAAAATATTGGGGTTTTAAAAATATAGACAGTGAAACAGCAGATGCTCTGGTTAAATTTGCAGATTATACCAGCCTAGATGGATTGGCAGATATTCTAAAATTAATTTAATCATTGCAGAGGGATGCAGGCAGCATACATGCTTTGGCAGATTTGTTTCACATGAAATTTAATATAAGTTCATGTAACTTTTTACATGTAGGAGAAGAATTGGAGGTCTGAAAATCGAAAGTACACATTATGGAAAAGCTTTAGGAGTTATAATTTGCTTGACAGTATCATCTGTCAGACAGTGCTTAGAAGCCTTTAAGAAGGCTGACAGAATA
This sequence comes from Erpetoichthys calabaricus, assembly GCF_900747795.2. Classification (NCBI taxonomy): domain Eukaryota; kingdom Metazoa; phylum Chordata; class Cladistia; order Polypteriformes; family Polypteridae; genus Erpetoichthys; species Erpetoichthys calabaricus. The sequence goes on along the minus strand of NC_041405.2, from coordinate 29,909,967 downwards.
TTGGGTTATTTAGGGTGTGTAGAGTACAAGACCAAGGAGGTGATGCTGAAGCTTTGTAACTCACTGCTGATACCTCATCTGGAGTTCTGTTAACAGTTTTTGTGTCCACCCTACTAAAATGTCATTCCAGGCTCAGTCTGTGTGCATAGCAATGGGGGCTAATGCTTTAACTTTTTGCTGAAATCCATTCCAAGAGTAAGTCATGAGAGCAGTCCCATCATGGGTTTGAGCCACAAGTTTTTCTTTGTAATTGTAGCCATGCATATTTTCCTTAAAACATCAAAGAGAGACTGGGCATCTTGCGCCCCTGAAGCAACATAGAAATCCAACAAATTGCTCTTCAATTTGACCTGCAATATCGACGTATCAATTTATGACAGAGAGTTGTGCAGGACATGAAATGCCAAATGTCACATTTAAATGAGATGCAAAAAAAGGAGAAGTTTGAACATGACCTTTGATTTCATTAAAACAGTAGCAGCAATAGCCAAATTCAAATCATTTTGAATAGAATGGGACATGCTAAAGGATGAATGTGTGTGGCCAAGACAGAATCATATTTGGATAATCTTTCAACAACATTTCTTTAATTCCCCTTGTTTGCAGATTCATTACCCTCTGAATGTCAGCTCTTGACGGCCAAGCAGTGAAGTGATGTTATTTAGGTGGTTAAGAAAGGTCCTGTTTTTCTCCCTGTTTCATTGTGTTTGGCAACCTGAATGCAAACACCATCATTAATCATGTGTTCTGCTCTAACCCTGCCAAAACATTTTAAACGTGCCTTTCTCATTTCTTTGTATGCCCTGTCAAAGTAAGCCAGATCTCCTCAAAACCCAGTTTTGACCAAACAACCAAAAATGGTTTAATTAAGAGGCATGGCCAATAGTTCATTCACTTCCATGCGGCCAGCTCACCTTGTCACATCAGGAGAGTTGAAACAACCAGTTAGATTTCCCTGACTTTTGAACCAATTAATGTTGGGTGTTGATCTGTCCCACTGTTTAATTCTGAGTCTCTCTTCAAAACAAAGACTGTCAAATGGCTTCATCAAAAGTATTAACACTGTCTTCCATTATGCATAGCTAGCTGGTTGGCTCTAGACTGAAGACCACAAGACTGAATTTGAAATAAGGGAAATTTACTAAACTGAAACAAGGAGCAAACTCAAGAATGCTTTGTTTTTATTCACAATAGGATATCTGCAAATGAAAATAGTGGGCTAAATCACTAGCAAATAAAAGAGTACAAGAAGCAGCTGGTCTCACAACTTTACTTCTCAAAAATCCGCATGGGAATGACGTTGAAATTCTCTGATGTCAAAAGGCTGTCAATCAAAAAGATGTCCAGCCACTGTGACTGTTCCTACAATCATCATGCATTCAGCCCAGTGTCCTGTGAGCTCAATGCCCCATTTATCTCCAGAGATGCCAAGCTTCCCTGGAAACGATATTTTGAAACATTTGTCTGATAAACATCTAGCTTTTCTGCACCAAAAACAAAGCATGTTCTGAAGTAGTATTGAAGTCTAGTAAAGCTGCACTTCAATAGGGTTTTTATGGATCACGCTGGTACGCGAGTATAAAAGAAAACAACTAACATGATGACCTGCAAAAATTATTGATGATCCAAGAAGTTAAACACGTTCAAGCATTTTCTTTGTAATAGCAATACAAATACAGCAGTACCTTACTTGACAAATGTTTTTCCATGACATTAGAGGAGGCACGGCTTCCCTTGTAGTCTTAGAGCAATAGCCTCTGGTGCACTTTGTTCAGGGGCATCAACCCCAGCGTAGGAAGTGTCAAAATGTTTTCAGGTTCTTCCAGAGCATGACAGCGTCTCTAAAGATTATGAGAGTGTTAGGCATGAAGAGCCCAAAAGGGTCACCTCAAAAACCATTCTCCAGAAACGGAGGTGATGAAAGTTTGGGACAGTCCTCATTGTCATTGAAGCACAGGTTTTCTTCAGAGGCAAAGGGGATCTTATGTGGTGTGTTGATTTCAAGGTGCACAGGTGGGAGACCTTTCTCAAAGGGTTGTTGGGCAGAGTGGGGGTGGATTGAGTTATTGTCCCTGTTGGAAGAACTAGGTTTGAGAATAGTCTTTAAATTTGGATTGCAGAACTGAAACCTTGGTGCCAGGCAGAGGAGCAGAACCGACAGTGTTCTCTGAAGATCTACCTGCACCACATTCCAGTCCATTTAAGATTGAGATTAGAATGCATAACTCAAATCTTGCGGTCAGGTAGAAGTCTGTTTTATGGGGTACTGGGACTCCTTTTTAAGCAGATGGGACCTGTTCTGGCTCAGTGAGAACAAGTTAATGTTTTCCATTACATTCATGGAAGGCCTATGTTAAATCAAAACCATTGTTATTTTCAAATTCTCATTTCAGAAGAGCTCTTAACCAGCACTATCCACCTTTGCCCAAAACCTTCCAACAATATGAGCATATGTAATAAATGCTGAATCACTGTGGCTGTAGAAGAGAATATTCTCCTGAAAACTAAATTTGTGAACCACAAAATGATTTGAGAAAATACTTTGAACAAATCACACATACTGTAGTTGAGAGAAATGAGTGAACAGATAGTCGAGAAATCATTGAAATCACCACTTCAAGCAGCTTTTGCATGAACATACAGGCCAGATCTGCAGAGTCACCAAAACATATTTGATCAACCAACAATGTGGCAGACAAATCTGCCACTGCAGAAGAAAACATGCATGAAACAAAGAAAGCTAAACGAAGGACTCTTTCTGGTAAGTCCAGAGTTGTAGTCAAATACAGAAAAAGTAACTACTGATCTCTGCATTGCCACCCATGGAAACACCAGTATTATAGTCCAAGGATCGCATAATATAAAAAGCATTAAAATGGCCAATGACCTACTTCACAGAAGCCAATCGGGGTCTACTTTAGTACTGCAACTAAACATTTCATGCATTATGATAAATCACAATAAGTAAATCTCCGCAAAAAATGGTTGCAGATTTGAAAAGCTGAACTGCATTTGAGTGGCAAGAGATGGAGAAAAGTGCAACTGGACCCCCTTTAAATATCGGTGCTAAAAATACCAAAAGGCACAACACTTAAACGAGCCAGCACTGAAAATGCAGGCAACTACACACCTTTCTGGATGACCAGGCAATTTCAACTACCAACATTCACAGGCTTTTTGGAGGCAGAATAGGGGTTTTCAAATTGCAGTGTGAAGCCAATCTTAGAAGAAATCCATTAATAGACAATACTTAACCTTGGCTCCAACACACCCATTGCACAGCATTTTAGTGGTCATATACACCAAGTCTACTGCTAAAGATTAATGCCTAGACTGTTCCAGTACTAGATCTTGGAACTATTTAGCCAAATGCACATTACCATGGCACAAGCACCTAGCCCAGTTTGATTGGGTCCAGATTCAACCTATCAATTGCTTCTAAAAAGAAATCCCATTGTCGGGGGGGGGGGGAGGAGGAGAAGAGAAGAAAGAGGGGGGTGATCCCACACACCAAGCAGTAAAAACCCTCACTCAAGGTGAGTTAGCACCCAAATACTGAGGTACGACAATGATAGAGCTAGACTTCCTCAAATAAAATCCCCACACTACCGCTTCCTTGGATTTTAAATTCTAAGGCCAACTAGGGTTAGGTCAAACCACCCATATCCTGTAGTTCAGGGTGGAGTTGACAGCTTAGTGGCAAAACCACTTCATTGAAGTGGTCAAACCAATGGCAGAAAGGACCTCACACCAGATAATTCAGTCCTCGCTGTGGATCAGAGTTGCTTGTAGTCATTTGATCCATTTCCAAATGGTCTACGTTGTACGAAAGGGGGTAGAAATCCTGGTCTTAATGACGATGTCCGGTCTGGAAACGACAGGTGTATAGTTTCTAAACACCCTAGAGAACTACAAAATATATACAGCCTACAAGATCAGTTAGTCAAATAGAAAACTCCAGGCAGTCCTTAACTTTTGAAGTAGTTTTATTCATACAGGAGCTCAAAAAGCATCCAATCAAGACAGAATACACAAAATATGATCATTGATCATAGCCGAACGCATCATAGCAAGCTCCCATGTCTGTTTGAAACTCCTTCAGCACATTCTTCAATGCTGTTTGAGCATCAGTTCCAAAGCCATCAATCTTCTCTGCTGCCACTATGACAATGACTTCACAGATGATCTGGAAAGGAATAATGACAATTATTCATTGTTACAACTGCTAGCCTAATTCAGGCATTTGCTCTGAGACAGAGAACTTCAAGCAATGGAAGAAGATGTAGACACTAAAAATAGCCTCATCTTGGACAGACAATTGGGTGTTCCTTCAAGAATTGATGGCTACGAGTAGTCCAACACAAATTTTTATGCGGTTGTGAAGACCATTAACCAATTTTGCAATCAAAAAAGCTTGATGCAAGCTTTCATACATTTGTTGGCTTATAACAGAACCTCCTAACCGCTTATTATATTGTTAAATAGTCAAGGACTTACCATTAGAATTGTGAACTCCATACAGTCCCAAATACAAATAAATGGAAATGGGGACTATAGAGTTGGCAAGCAATTAAACAGCCTCATTGGAATCCTTTAAACAAAAACATGTGAAACATTTGTCCTTTGAATTCACTAAACTTGGGAACTGTGGAAGTTTTGGTATACACCTCATACTCAAACCATTTTGGTAGGCAAACATGGGCTTTCTAGCTATGCTTGGTAAGCTTCAATACAAGGCAGGAATTTAGCCAGCGACACTATTCAAAAAATTATTTTTCTGTAAATTAAAGATCCAAGTCTGTAGGACTCAGTTTGGGGACCAGGAAATTTAAAGAGGGCTTTAAAAGCATCCTTAAGGATAGGTGTAGAATGGACAATTGCATTATCAAGGGCTTCTCTAAAGTCATCAACATCCTGATTTAATAGAACCTCACAAACACCACATTAGACCGAAGTCCCAAACCCAGCACGGTTACTACATTCTACCAAGAAATGCCATCAGATCAAGCCTTAATGTCCAGCAAGTACCTGAAAGTTGATTCGAGGGATCTTGTGCTGCTTGGCATGACTTTCTGCCAGATCACCCACAAGGTCCTTGTGTTCCTTTTTCTGTTTTAGAAATTCTGTCAGCTTGCAGACAACAATTCCCCCATGGGCCTGGAGGTCAGGATTGTCCTGCAGTTGCTCTTTGGAAAGGGCAGCAAACTTTGGGAACAGCTTCTGAACATCTGGATTGGTCTCAAACAAGCTGAGGATAATGAGAGCAGGAAGAAAAAAATACAATCCATTCACCTGCAATAGTAATGGCATCTTAATTCAAACTATTCAAAGCAACAAAAGGGTTTCCACAAGAGTAGACAAAGCTCCACACGAAGTGTTTGAGGATCATGAACAATCCACACTGGACTATCACACCACCCAGTTTGTCGAACATTAAATCACTCACTGAACTCACTTTCTGCCTATTTTATGTCAATACAAGCCAGGGGGTGTTGTTGAAGATTCAACATTAAAAGACAATTTACCCACAAACAAGCAACATAGTTAAGTGTTTAAAAAAGTTAAAAAATCCAAACATTTCAGACAGAAAGCAAACTGAATGAGAAATTTGTTAAAAAACAAAAAAAATTACCGCTGAAGAATAATCTCTCCATAAAGCTTGGGATTCGCCTCCAAGGGAGCCCAGAAATTTAGCACCTTTTCATAATCCGCAACACAAGCACACATCGTGGAGAGACAAAGAAATAGGTACTACTCAAACTCCGTTAACAAAACAAGAACACCAACAGCTGATTCCCTGCCACTTCCAGTCCACTTTATGAACCGACGGCGACTCCGCCCCCTGAGCACGTGCGCGTTGCCAGCTGGAAAAGCCGCTAATTGAAGCGCCGGGACGCATAAGGGCCAGTCTGTTTAAATGAAGGTCTCATAAATCTACTTATTTCTTTTTGTTTTTTTTGGAGAACAAAATACATTTATAAATATAAATACATAAAAAATAAGGAGATTCTTCAATTTACTAATATACGAGTATCCTATAATTTAAAACTCATATGATTAAAATAATCTCCTAACAAATAGGCATCCTTTAGCATGATCAAGCATGCAACTATTAAATATAGTAAAATCTCATACGATAAGTGAACAATTTCTGGAAGTGTTTGTTTATCTTTTAAAGGTCATGAGAAATAAATTTCAAAATCCCAAAGACGAGTTTGTTTTACTAATGAAACCCAGAACCATTTACGTTCAGGATGTTCTTGTCAAAATTAACAAAAACATTATTTGCTTGGCAGATTCTTTTATCCAAATCAACTCACATCGGTGGTAAACATAATCGAATAATATTAGGCGAAGGCCTTTTTGTTCAGCATGTGTAATAGGACAGATAACAAAAGTTGATTGCCTCACGTGAAATGAGGTAATAAGTAACTTACAATTGTATTATAAGGCAATTAAACATAAAAATCAAACACAGCACATAGGTGTTTCTTTTCACTTTCAGTCGATTAGACAGATAATTACAGAACAGATTTGTTTTCAATTGCTTCTTGAATACATTGAGTGAGTCAGGAGTTCAGATGGAGGTGGGTAGCCATCTGGGAACTACACAGTAAAGAGTCTAAAATGAGACTCAGTTCCACGCAGACGTGACTTCACCAGACTGTTCACTGGCAGTCCTGAGTGTGCAAGAATGATCATAGCACCTCACCAGTGTCTCCATATACATATTGTAGGTGCTGACCCACTGACTACTCTGTAGGCAAGTATCAGGGATTTGAGCTTAATGCATGCTGCTACAGAGAGCCAATATAGAGATCTGAAGAGATCAGCTTGTTAAATACAAGACGTACCACAGCATTCTAGATTCTGCAGTGGCCTGATAGCACATGCAGGTACTCCTGCCAGAAGCCAGTTGCTATAGTCCAGACTTTATTTTTTGACTGTAGAAGAATCAGAGGCCAAGCTATGTATTCTTACATCTAACTGGTTTACAGTTACAGGAGGTAATCATTATCATGGATTGCTATTTTGAGACTAAAAATCCAGTATCAGCTAAGAAAGATAAATCATTCCTGGAACCTCGTAAGTACTACTTTAACATACGGGGTGCGCAGGTAAAAATAAGGCTCTGTAGGTTTAAAATATGTTTAACAGAAACCTCAGACCCTGAGAAGAGTGATCAGTGTTTTCAAGGATCCAGTCAACCTCTGGAATCTGCAAAAAGAACTTTTGGACAGCGACTTATTAAATATTTCTTTCATGCATCCCAGTAAGTTGAGTTATTTGTTTGAGTGTGGTGATGAATGTTTGTTTTAAAGAAAACTTTGTGTTGTTTGTTTTTCAGAACTGCCATTGCCAGGATTACTGACACAAACACTTCAAAATTCACCGCCGCTCAATCACCTGGATTTCTTTCACAAATTTTATGGGGAGTCCAAAAGAACTGCCACCCGCACTAAGGCTGACAACCAGAAGGCTGAAATGGACCGTGTTCTGCAAAATTTTGAAGTGCTTTACCGGACCTTTTACCCCTTTCTCATGATTTGTGTGAAAAGTTTATTTTAGTTTACGCTATTTTGGAAAACTCGTCCCCACAATAATGGCAAGTGGGAGCTGCAATAAAAACCAGTATCACAGAACTTAAAAACAGGAAAAGGTGTTCAAGCAAAGACTTGGGGTTTCAGAGTGGTTCTCAAAATGTAAGATTATTCCAGGATATGGTGAATGAACTTAGTTACTCTTTCAAACCCCCAAAAATCCTACTTGGAATAATTAGAATATTTTAATTTGCAAAATCAAAATGTAAACCACATGAATAATGTGATAGATGTAATAATAGTTGATGCTAATCTGTGAACGTGAGAGCTAACATTAATGTCTTAATTAATTTACATACAGGTAGCAGTAATAGGAGTTGGTGTTTTTTGCAGATGTTGTTGTACATGTCTACGACTGTTCAAGTAAAGAGTTACACTTTTCCAAAGAACATGTCGCTGAGTTATTGGAACCCACAATAAAAACAATACAATAGATATTTTGAGAGTTCCTTCACCAGTTACCACTCCCATTAACGTTGACCAGCTTAACTGCCTTTTAGAAACCATGTGCACAGTAGCAACACGGGATGAAATGTTAGAAAGAGCTCACCGGTCTTTGACGGACAATGTGAAAGCTCAAATGGGCCATGGTTTAACTTTTCTTCCAGCCATCCAGAAGGCTGTTGCTTCTGCCTCACACAGTCAAATGCTTACATCTTCAGTCACTCAGAGTATGGCTCCCTCAACTACTGTGTTTCTTCTGTTTCATCTGCATCAGTTGTGTCTGTTGTGGTCAGCCCCTTGGCCGTGCCTCTCTATTGCCTCTAGTGATAACAATCAGAACGCGCTTCAAAAATTGATAGATCATCATTTAATAATAATAATAATAATAATAATAATAATAATAATAATAATAATAATAATAATAATAAATTACATTTAAGTCTGGAAGTCTGGGCATCTCTGCTCGAGCTGCTGGCCCCGCGACCCGACCTCGGATAAGTGGGAAACAATGGATGGATGAAAGGATGGATGGAAATTACATTTATTGAGCACCTTTCACAAACCCAAGGTCACTTTACATACAAAGTAAAAAAAAAATTACACAGATGACAAAAGTTCATAGAAGAGGAAAGTTTTCAGTTGAGATTTAAAAGTTCAGAAGGAGGAGCAATCTCAGAGAGACTGAGGAAGAGAGTTCCAGAGTTGGGGTCTATAGCACTGAAGGACCTGCCTGCCTCCCAAGGTGGAGAGTCTGGTGTGTGGGACTGTAAGGAGATTACTGCTTGAGGACCTGAGAGAATGACAAGGAGTGTAAGGAGATAGGAGCTGAGTGAGATAGAGGGGGCCAAAGGTTATGTAGGGCTTTGAAGGTGAGAAGCAGAATCTTGATTTTAATCCTTGATGGAAATGGTAACCAGTGAAGCTGGGAGAGAGCAGGAGAGATGTGAGCAGAACACTTTGTGTGGGTGAGGACTCTAGCTGCGGAGTTCTTAATATACTGTAGCTTCTGTATAGATTTTGCAGGGAGGCCAATGAAGAGGGAATTATAGTAATCAATACGAGACATTATGAAACAATGAACCAGAGTTTGAGCATCGTTAAAGGACAGAAATGGACAGAGGCAGGCAATGTTACAGAGATGATAGAATTAAATTTTGGACAGAGACCTAATGTGTAGCTCAAAGTTAAGTGATGAATCAAACAAGACACCAAGATTTCTAACAACAGGAGCAGGTTTGACAAGTGTACCATCAATGGAAACAGAGAAATTGGATGCCTTAGAAAGATGGGATTTTGGACCTAACAGTAAAACTTCAGTTTTATTGACATTAAGTTTGAGAAAGTTATTTTCCATCCATAGCTTAATATCAGTGATGCAGTCAGTGAGTGTGCTGGGAGGTGAATCTGTAGGGGAGTCTGTACTAAGATATAACTGTATATCATCTGCATAAAAGTGGAAGCTAAGGCCATGTCTGTGAATAATCTAACCAAGAGGAAGGATATAAAGTAGAAAAAGTAAAGGCCCAAGGACTGAACACTGAGGGACACCACGCGACACAGGTGAGGTGGAGGAGTGTGACAAACTGTTGCCTATTAGAGAGATATGATGTGAGCCATTGAAGGGCTAAGCCAGAGATGCCTACAGCAGAGAGATGTGACAGGAGGATTTCATGATTAACAGTATCAAATGCTGCACTTAAGTCAAGAAGGAGGAGAATATTAAGTGAACCATAGTCTGCATACCAGAGAAGTTCATTAACTACATGTAGAACAGCTGTCTCAGTACTGTGGTATGTATGAAAACCAGACTGAAAAGGCTCATAGAGTGTATTATATACAAGAAACGCATGGAGTTGTGTAGCAACCACACGTTCCATCACTTTAGCCAAAAAAGGGAGATTAGAGATAGGAGAGAAAGGAAGGATCCAGGTCAGGTTTTTTAAGGATTGGGGTAACTGCAGCAGTTTTGAGGGCAGTAGGGACAGAACCTGAAATGAAACATGCATTTACCAATGAGGCAACAGGAATACTAATTATGGATGAGCATGTCTTAAGTAGAGAAGTGGGGGCAGGATCAAGCAGACATAATGCTGAAATAAGACACACATTAAGTTTTGCTGATGCCCTATGAACTAGTATCTTATGAGGAGGTGTTTAATAATATTCATGAGACATTGTAAGGAATTCTGGAGTAGTTTTTCCGGTACTTTAAATCCAAATGATGTTGTACAGTTAGAATTTTGTACTGATTCCCTGCCCATTAGCGTTTCATACAGTTGATTGGAACAAATCTTTGTGTAGAAGACTTTCTTCAACAGATAGAGAATCATCAGGGTCATGTTAGTGGTAGTGATGCAGATTGTTCAGTACACCTAACGGTGGTGTTAACAAAATTTGCAAGGTCACCACTCTACTCAATCATGAAATAAAAAGAAAATGAGGCATTTAATTATTTTTTTAATTATGAGAATTGGCTCTGTTTTGCCTCTTGTCTACTTGCCTTAGTGGAACCCCAGTATAGACAACATCCACAGTCATGCCTGCAGAAACCGTACAACCTCCAGAGCAGGGCTGGACTATCTGAGCATGGAAAAGTGTCCTTCACAGATGTTCAGAAATATGAAAACTGACTAATATTTAAATTGTTGTCTGGGTACAGATCCCCTAGAAATGAGACATTTTTAAAGTTTGAAAGCTCCCATGGTAGAAACCCTAAAACAATTTTTGTTTTTGCATGATGGCCATTATTACGGTATTCTGAATTTAAAGGGGTTTCTGTGTGTCAAATATTAGTGTGACTACTATTACCCAAGCTACCACTCAACCCTTAGCCACTGCCGTGAAGGACACTGCAATGTCTGTTTTTCTCCCGACTGCAGACAGATTCTGGAAAAGATTATTCAGCGTACTGATTGAAATCGTTACTACAGATCTCAGTTTTGTTTTATACAACACACCACTGCTAAATTTAATGAAAAGACCAATGATACAGAAGCAGCTAACAACAATGTAAAAATGTGTCCCCTGTGTTACAAAACCTACAGAGTGAATGCGGACTCAAAACCTAACAAATGTCTCTCTAAGGAATATTGTAGTTGTAAATGAGGCAGAAAGGCATCAATGCTTTATAAAAAATGTGTTTTATTATTTTGAAAGTAGGAAAGAAATAGGAGTACACATTCCAAATTAGATATACTGTATGTCCTTATATGGAAAATTTGATTCTGTGCTGGGGAAGACTGTGTACACCAGTTCTTTGCCAGATACTGCTAGGCCTAACCTTGGGAGCACAGAATTCGAAAGGTTATGATGGGTACTTTTTAATGGAGTATTTGATTGAAAACGGAAATAAGTTGATATGCTTCACAGATTCAATTTATCAGTTATGTCTTATTGAGTCACTTTACTTCCTTCATATAAAGTTGAGTGCCTTGCCTACAGCCCTGGGATTTGAAGCTGAAAATGAGTATTTCCTTCATTTTTTTTCAGTACAGCTGAAAACCAGGATATTATTGGCTCCTATCCTGAGCCTGAATGCTATGGTGTGCAGATCATGATGACAAAAGAAAAAAAATTTTTTTGCCTGGTAAGAGAGAGTCAAATAATGGTGTTTTTAATTTTAAAGAGGAGATGACTTTAAAAATGATGTAGAAATTCTTAGAACTGCCTATATCAAGTTTAGAGACAAGGTCATCAAAATTGGCAGTACTGACCTGTTTCAATGTATGACGCTAGCCTCGCAGTGTATGGCAATGTACAGGCAAAACTGCTTGACACCAAAATCTATTGGCGTAATTCCTTCTGATCATTATCTCAGTAGTCAGAAAAACTTTTCAAATGCCTCTGTATCTCTCTGAAACAGAAAAGCTGAATATTCAGCACAACCTAAACATTGGGGAGGTAAAGAAGGTTTCCTTTTTTTCTTGATGGCTATGCAAAAGTTAATGATGTTCTGACAGCCTTTGCGTTTGCTCCTTGCTTCTGCCATGGCTATCCAGAATGCTGTGACCATCCTTTAACCGAATTGACTTTTGTGATTACATATCAAAGTTTGTGTAGACTGGAAATACACTCAATGCCCATATAACCTGGGAGCACAAATGGGTGACGATGAAAAAAAACATGACCTCAAGCTACAACCTTTCTTAAAACATTGCGATTTCCCTCTGTGTATAAATTACTTTGCTTTCTGATATTTTTAACAGTTGTGAATTTTGGATTTTATATCAGTAATTAAGCACATTTAGTACATTTACGGGCGGCACGGTTGCGCAGTGGTAGTGCTGCTGCCTCGCAGTAAGGAGACCCAGGTTCGCTTCCCGGGTCCTCCCTGCTTGGAGTTTGCATGTTCTCCCCGTGTCTGGGTTTCCTCCCACAGTCCAAAGACATGCAGGTTAGGTGGATTGGTGATTCTAAATTGTCCCTAGTGTGTGTTTGTGTGTGTCCTGCGGTGGGTTGGCACCCTGCCTGGGATTGGTTCCTGCCTTGTGCCCTGTGTTGGCTGGGATTGGCTCCAGCAGACCCCCGTGACCCTGTGTTCGGATTCAGCGGGTTGGAAAATAGATGGATGGATGGATAGTACATTTACTATGTGATTGAAAGGTATTTTCCAGTAACCTAGGGTTGCTGGGACAGGATGCAAGCAGACTACATTAGGCTGTCAGGAGGAAACTATATGTTTTATTTACTGAATGAGAAAGGAATCTGCCTTCAGCTTCTGTGCTGATAAAGAAATGAGCTGAAAATGGCAAAGCTTACATGCAATGCTGGAAATTAATGATCTGTCATAGGACAATTGTATGTGTTTTTGCTGACCATGCTTACTTATAATATAGTATGGTTAATTTCGCCTTTTGTCCAGCTACCAACTGGAAGCAACCAATGATGATAAGAAACTTTGTATGATTTAAGTAATCTAATTTTGTAACTTGAACTTGTGTATAAAAAAACCTCATCTAGCAGAAAAAGTTGTGCATCTAGTTGCAGCATCCTGTAATAGGAGTTCTCCCTCTTTGAAGAGAATAAATGGTTTATGATTTAAACTTCCTCCTGCCTGTTTTCTCATAATGGTTTTGGGTCAACCAGGGGGTGATGGTAATTACTACCACAGTCTACAGTAAAATCAAATTGCAAGAAAAGAGGTTACACTATTCCAAAAAGGAAGACAGACGTTGCATCTACATCAGTAAAACACACGATTAATACAAAGTGGAGGAATTTGAGCACATTATAAAAAAATCGCTCTCGGGCCTGCCCAATGCGCACACATATAAAAGATGGCAGCACTTCAGGAATACTGTCTATAATGCTTCAATGTCCTGTTTTGGCAAGAAAACCAGCAAATAAGCAGATTGGTTTGAAGCACACTCTTTAAAAATGACACGTATCATCAAAGAGATTCACTCTGGAAGCAAATAAAGTCTGCTCCAGCGAAAAAAACCCACAGGTCCTTTGTACTATCTGCAGTAAGGTTCAACAGTGCAACAGGCGATGTGTCAATGACTGCTGGCTCAAGCTCTACTCCCAGATCCAGACTGTAGCTGGCACAGGCAATGTTAAGGGGATGTACAATGGAATCAAGCTAGTGCTTAGTCCAACACAGAAGAAAACTGCTCCTCTGAAGTTTACCACAGGTGAGTTTATTCAGGATAGGGCACCACAGTTGGAGTGTTGAGTGAAGCACTACTCTGAGCTTTATGCCCGGGAAAATGGGGTTGCTGAAGATGCCCTGAATGCCTTTGAGTGCCTACCTGTGATAGAAGAGCTTGACAGAGAGCCTACCCTTGAAGAACTCAGCAAGGTTCTGGAATCCTTCGCCTCTGGCAAAGCACTGGGCAAAGATGTAATCCCGGCGGAGGGCTTGAAATGCTGTAAAAGCACCATCATTACTGAATTACATGAAATCATGTGCCTCTGCTGGAGGGAAGGTGCAATTCCACAAGGCATGAGAAATACCAGCATAGATACTCTTTACAAAAACAAAGGTGGCAAGAGCAATTGAAATAATTACCTGGACATTTCACTTCTCAGCACTGCCGGGAAGCTCTATGGTCAAGTTACATGGAGAAGGTTACAAGTCCTTGTGTAGTGAGTTTACCCAGAATTACAATGCAGATACCATGCCAACAGGTCAATAATCAACATGGTTTTCTCCCTTAGACAGCTTCAGGAGAAATGCAGAGAACAAACACAGTCGCTCTTCATTGCCTTCATAGATCTTAGAAAGGCCTTTGACCTTGTCAGCAGGGACAGTCTCTTCAGAACTCCTCCTAAGAATTGATGCCCACCTAGGCTCCTTAATATCATCATATCATTCCTCATGGACATGAAGGGCACAGTGGTCTTTGGTGGCTTAACATCTGACACCTTCAACATTAAAGTGTAGTAAAGCAAGGTTGTGTTCTCTCCCCCAAACTATTTGGGATCTTCTCAGTTCTATTGAAGGATGCCTTCAGATCTTCCATGGACGGCACCTACCTTCACACCAAGTCAGATGGAAAGCTTTTCAAACTCTCCAGTAAAAAGTCTAAAACCAAAGTTCAGGTGAAGTGCTTGTGTGACTTTCTTTTTGCAGCCCCCTGCTCGCCCACCCCCAGGTTTGGTTTACCAGATATACAATTTAAAGAGATTGTTATTTTCATGTGAATTGTTACATATGCATTATTTTCATTTTTACTTTAAAACTTTTGTAAAAACAATACTTGTCCTTTATTTCCAGCCCCGGGTGTGGTTAAATCTCTCTCTTGCAGGACGTATAACGCTGCTTGCATTGTGAAGTGGGGCTGGCTGAACACACGCTAAGGAGATGCCATCGGATCAGCTGCTGTCTTTCTGCTGCTGCTGCTGGTGAGCTGCTTGTCACGCTGCGTGTTGATCATTCCAAACCTTGAACAGCAGCTGTCTTTTGCCACTTTGCGTCTCTGCCACTCACGTTATGAAGTGGGGTTGGGGGGGGGGGGGTCTTGGGGGGTTTGCTGAACACATGCTAAAGAGAAGTGGTCGGATCATCCGCTGGGTTGCTGGCGAGCTGCGTGTTCTGCTTGCCGCTTGTCATTGTTTTAAGAGCTGGGAGCACATGAAGTGTGTCTGCCAAAAGCATTTTAACAACTGCTAGGTTAGATGTCCGTGAACTTGTTTTAAATGTTGTCTCACAGCTTTGACTCGCGTGATGTCAAATGGTCTTCTGAGAAGATCATGTCTCATCTCCCTAGTCTCTCTCCCTTCCAAGATTTTTTTTTATAATAGAGAGATAACACAGGAATTACCGCTGACTCAGCTGATAACCTCCAACTACTTCTGGAGTGCTTCAGTGTAGCTTGTGTTGACTCACTATTAGTCTGACAAAAACATGTCATGGGGAGAACATGAACTATTCATCAAATGTCAAAATCTCCTACCATGAACTGGGGGGTGTCCATGACTTCATGTACCTTGGCTCAGACACCTCTGACTCCCTACCATTTGAAGCCAAGTTAAATAAACATATTGGTAAGGCTGCTACTATCATGTCCAGACTTAACAGAAGAGTGTGGGGAAACAGCAGGCTGACAGAACACAATAAGTCTGCAAAGCCTGGGTCATGATCACCCTTCTTTATGGCAGTGAAACTTGGACACTGTGTGCCAGGCATGAGCAAATGTTCAACACATTTGACATGCTGTACCTCCAGTGAATCCTCAACATATCTTGCCAGAACAAAATCTGCAACAATTCTGTCCTTAAGAGGGCTAGGACTGATAGCACATACTTACTCCTGAAACAAAGACAGATGTGCTGGCTCGGATATGTCATTCAGATGGATCTAGACTGATTACCCAGGGACCTATTGTACGGAGAACTGGTAAATGGGAAAAGGCCTGCAGGTAGACCACAGTTGCAATTCAAAGATGTCTGCAAGAAAGACATAAAGCGCTTAAGCATATACAAAGACACATGCAAAAGCATGACAGCACTCCTGAAGACAGGTGGTGCAAAAAAATGTCTTTTCCATTTCGAAGAATCACTCACCCAACAGATGAGGTGAAATGTCCAAGAAGAAAATGCTAAACTTCTGACAGAAAAACCAGCATAAGAATTTGCCTGAACCAAGTGCAGTAGAGATTGCTATTCCCACATACCCCTGCAAAGTCATAACAGATGCTGCATTACAAGCTTAACACTGCTCTCAACTCCATACTCTCCTGAGACTGATGGATGCCTAGAACATATGGATTCCAAAATAATATTTAATGAGGTGTTAAGCTTGTTTCATTGGGTGTATCCCTTAACAGAAGGTCATTTAATCCAGTCTTGGCTTGTCTTTCGGTCAAAATGTTTTTTACTTTCTGAAGGTGGTAAGTACAAAGTTCAAGCTTCCATTCATTGTATCCATTGGAAATGTGTCTGTTCCAAAATGAAATGCAGTTCAGAATGTTAATCAACATTGCAATGATATACATATGCATGTAGTGCATTTAATTTGGTTTTATCAAGTTACAATAAAAACATATGAACCAAATGATCAATTGTTGAGAGATGTCCCACTTCTAAATATTCCACTCGTATTTTATTCCTGTTGCTGCTTGCATAAATCGTGTCTGCTTCAAGTTCTGGCCTACCTGGCACACTTATTCTTTTAGCATCTTTATGTTTTTTGGTATTGATATGCTGCGTGATATCTCTGAATACTCCATATGTTTGACAAATCATTATTGTAGAATTCAGAATTTTAAATTTTCTCTGGAGTTCTTCATTAAACAAGTACAAACATATAATCATTTTTGCAGATTAAGCATATGGCAAAAGCAAGCCATGCCAAAACTAAGCACCATGATATCATACGTGTGAAATTCCTAAATTGTAAGTTTCACTTCATAAACTTAGAATATCAGATTGGTTTGATACTGCTTGTTTAAAATAGAAATGATGTGATTGGTGATTTTTATTGCATTGATTGATGTATACACTCCAAATTAGTCTTTTTACCAAAACTTGGATACTGTTTTGCTAATTGATGAGTTATGTGTAAAATATTAGACAAATGAGAACTTTTTAAAAATAAATTGGAACACCAAAATGAAGCAAGAAATACGTGACTGGTCCAGGAAATGTGGCTGTCTAGTGGCTCTAGTTCAGGCTGGCACTCTTAACCTTGTACTCCATGGTATCTTTTAGGGAGGTGCTACAATAATATACTGTCTCTAAGAGCTCCTACAACTGTGTGTCACACACATCCTGGTTTATGGAGTGATCAAATCTTCATATCATCTATTTAGGCTCTAAGACTTTTCCTGGGATGTGTTTTGTTACCTCTTGTTTTCATTGTTTTCATGATATTCATGGACTGAATACTGTACAAAGGTACTGTTGAGAGTCAAGCAAGAATTCAATTTGGTTTCTTTCATATTTAAGATAATGTTCTATTAGCCTTACTGAACTAAGCTTTTTTGTTGAGAACAGGTAAGCTGAGTGTGACATGACTAAAAAAATGTTCAACTCTTACAAACCTGAGGTCATCGTCCTCCCACCATAAAAGAGTGACCTGCTCCTTGCATGCTAGAAAATTCAGCTGCCCCGCAGGTGGATTGTTTAGAGACCTGAAGTGACCAACAGATTGGTGCAGTGGCTGCTGCAACAAGATAATTACCACCATCTTAATAAGTTATTTACCTACTGGTATACTATGCAGAGAGTTTTGAAGCAGGTATTAATCTAAACAATTATTCAATCAAGAAACGTATCTAGTTACAGCTCTAAAAAACATAAAAAAAAGTAGAAAATGTGAAAAACAACCAAATGTAAGTATTCAGTAAAGTGTAACTTGTGCACTTACTAAAGTAATAAAGACAGTGAAACTAAATCAATATACTGAATATACTATAAGAAAGGAGAGAATTGTAGAATCATATTTCAAGCAGAATGTCACCGTAAGGCATAGGCAAAGGCATTGTAGACATCTAGTGTAAATACAGTTCATTGGGCTATTTAGAAAGTCCATGTACAGGAGGTAATCCTTGAAAGTTTTTATAATATAATACAGTAAATTTCTTCATCCAGCCAATGAACGTTCAAACATAGCTATTCTTCAGGGCAGTAAAAACATAATCACTAATACTCATATGCCCTTAACTAAATTCCAAATATCTGTTTATAGCCAATTTAAATCTAACTTTTGAAATCCTCAAGAAAAACCTCTAAAGAATAATACTAGTATTCTTGCGTCATATAGAGATCATGCCTACTCGAGACACTTCCCATTAAGTAAGGTAGTAATAAAGGTGACCTTTGCCTTATCTGTGGCACACGTTTGAGACTGGAAATCAAATACTAACAAGCATGAATTAAGAAATCCTCTGCAATTCATTCGGTCCCTTGCAAATCTAAACAGATGTGGGTGTTGGGGGTATTCTATTTGTATGGGTTCCCTGAGCCACCATCTGTGATCTTAGAGCTCCCCCGTGTGTCCCTGTCTTATGAGGGGCCAAACAGGCCATAAATCATATATTTTTGTACGGATATAGTTCACGCACAAACCGATAATATATGGACACGAACCAATATAGTTCATATGGATGAAACCAGTATTGTTCACGCACAAACCGATAGTAATTATTCATAAACCAATTGTGTTCACATGTAAACCAATAGATTACGCACTCAAATATATAATTTATGGCCTGATTGGCCCCTCATACTGACTGCTCTTGTGATTAACAAAGTTCTAAGGAGGTGGTTAAATCTTGCACTTCTTTAACCACTTCTGTGAAATGATTTTTCATTTCCCCCACATCTTTTTGTGTATGTCTTATTTCCCTAAACACATTTTCATCTCTATTTGCCCCGAAGAGGACCAGTAGATAAAACGTAGTCGAATTCTGAAGCTAGTCGAAACCGAGAAAACGAACCCATTTACACCAATGCCTAATCATTAATCAAAGTTAAAGAGAAAAATAGTAAGTTCATAAACCAGAAATTCCAGAAAGAAAAATACGCAATACGCACTATGTTCAATTATGGGGTGTTGCTGTTATTATTTTTTAAGTTACTTGTTCAGTTGCCTCTGTCCCTCCCCCTGGCAAAAATTGTCAATCAAACCTCAAAATCAGTGACGTTTCATGATCAGGGCTTCCACAGAGATCAATACTAGACCACGCCCTTCTCTACGGATCATGGCAAGGTCCGAATCCCTTTGTCTTACAGAAAAGAAAAGATATCCGCGAGACTAAGCGTTTCTGCAGCTCACTCATAGGTGACATTTTTAAGCGAAATGCTTGATTCGTTTTAAGGTGCAGAGATCAGAATATGAACAACGTTTCACGCAGAGGTGCTTTTTACACATAAAATCTATACAATTTTAAGGCTTTTTGTAAAACATTTTTTGTCTCTCTGGTTTTGTTGTCAGGTGTATAGCCCTCACCCTCCCAAATATTAACGAGCGCTACTAGAGAGAAACAGAATGATTAACCGGTGATATCCCGAATTGAAATCTGATCAATTGTGAGCTTACACATCTACTCTTCACTTGCCATTAGTGTTTCCAGCCTTCAAAAGATAGCTACTAAAGCATAATTATTAAAATGCATCATCATTGTTCATATTTTAACTACATATATGTCAATAATTTGCACATTTTTTTCAGATATGAAAATTTAAGCCCTATGAGGCACAAAGTATTATTAAATACAATATACTCATGTTAATATAGAGGATACAGCTCTGACAAAATTCAACAAGCCTCCATTTGTTGCAAATGTTCTGTTCCTGAAAAGCATTATAGACTTGAACAACTGAGGAAAGACTTTACTTCAGAAATGTCATTTCTTTATTATCGTGTTAAGAAAAACAAATTCCTGCTGTCATAATCTTAATCAAATCAGAAGATGTATACGTGCATGTAAACTAACTGTGCGTGGAGTGCCTGAATCTTTAACATGGACGCGGCTCCAGGAGGTGATGGCACTGCTCTGTCGAGTACATCTTCAAGCGTTGGCTGCATACACAAACCACCGGGCAACCATCAGGCTGTGTTTGCTTACAGACACTGTTCTGGAGTTACAAAATGCAATATAGATGTGGCCAGTGAACTAAGGAATGTAAGGGCTGTACTATGTGCTATTGACCACAAATTAAATGAATTGGTTAAAAATAAATACTGAATCTGATTACCTGTTTTTACATTCTGCTAATTACATTCAAACGATGTTGTAACCCTGTCTGATTAGGCTGATCATTTGGTGGGTCATGGTCAGGTTCATCAAATCACATCTCTTCACGTATACGGGCAAGCCACGGATGTGTGCCATATTATATAGCATGCTACATGCTTGCACAAAGCAACACACTTTATGTGGACTATAGAGCAACACATTAATAAAGTGGAAACGCTTTCTATTTCCATAAGCAAAGTCATTCTCTGAAGGCGCCTTTATAGATAGATAGATAGATTTATAGATAGATAGATAGATAGATAGATAGATAGATAGATAGATAGATAGATAGATAGATAGATAGATAGATAGATAGATAGATAGATACTTTATTAATCCCCAAGGGGAAATTCACATACTCCAGCAGCAGCATACTGATTAAAAACAATATTAAATTAAAGAGGTATAATTATGCAGGTATAACAGACAATAACTTTGTATAATGTTAACGTTTACTCCTACGGGTGGAATTAAAGAGTCGCATAGTGTGGGGGAGGAATGATCTCCTCAGTCTGTCTGTGGAGCAGGACAGTGACAGCAGTCTGTCGCTGAAGCTGCTCCTCTGTCTGGAGATGATCCTGTTCAGTGGATGCAGTGGATTCTCCATGATTGACAGGAGCCTGCTCAGCGCCCGTCGCTCTGCCACGGATGTCAAACTGTCCGGCTCTGTGGCTACAATAGAGCCTGCCTTCCTCATCAGTTTGTCCAGGCGTGTGGCGTCCTTCTTCTTTATGCTGCCTCCCCAGCACACCACTGCATAGAAGATGGCGCTCACCACAATGGTCTGATAGAACATCTGCAGCATCTTATTGCAGATGCTGAAGGACGCCAGCCTTCTAAGAAAGTATAGTCGGCTCTGTCCTTTCTTGCACACAGCATCAGTATTGGCAGTCCAGTCCAATATATCATCCAGCTGCACTCCCAGGTATTTATAGGTCTGCACCTTCTGCACACAGTCACCTCTGATGATCACCGGGTCCATGAGGGGCCTAGGCCTCCTAAAATCCACCACCAGCTCCTTGGTTTTGCTGGTGTTCAGTTGTAGGTGGTTTGAATCGCACCATTTAACAAAGTCCTTGATTAGGTTCCCACGATAGCAGTGTCGTCAGCGAACTTTTGCACGTGGCAGGACTCCAAGTTGTATTGGAAGTCCGATGTATATAGGCTGAACAGGACCGCAGAAAGTACCCCTGCAGCTCTCCTATGCTGCTGACCACAATGTCAGACCTGCAGTTACCGAGATGCACATACTGAGGTCTGTCTGTAAGATAGTCCACGATCCATGCCACCAGGTATGAATCTACTCCCTTCTCTGTCAGCTTGTCCCTGAGGAGCAGAGGTTGGATGGTGCTGAAGGCACTAGAGAAGTCCAGAAACATAATTCTTACTGCACCACTGCCTCTGTCCAAGTGGGAGAGGGATCGGTGTAACATATAGATGATGGCATCCTCCACTCTCACCTTCTCCTGGTATGCAAACTGCAGAGGGTCGAGGGCGTGGAGGACCTGTAGCCTCAGGTGGTGAAGCAGCAGCTGCTCCATGGTCTTCATCAAATGTGACGTCATGGCGACAAGCCTGAAGTCATTCAGCTCACCAGGATGTGGTACCTTTGGGATTGGGGTGATGCAAGATGTTTTCCAAAGCCTTGGGAATCTCCCCTGTTCCAGGCTCAGGTTAAAGATACGCTGTAGAGGACTCCCCAGCTCCAATGCACAGGCATTCAGCAGTCGTGGTGATACTCCATCTGGACCCACTGCTTTGCTGGCACAAAGTCTCCTCAGCTCTCTGTTTACCTGGGCTGCTGTAATTGTGGGTGGGGGGAAACTCTCTCCTATACTGGTAGCAGCAGAAGGATGGGTGGAGGGTGCAGTATTCTGGGGTGAGAGTGGGTTAGGATGGTGAAACCTGTTAAAGAAGTTGTTCATCAGGTTTGCTCTCTCCACGTCTCTCTCGATGGTGGCACCCCGCTTCGAGCTGTAGCCAGTGATGATCTTCATCCCATCCCACACTTCCTTCATGCTGTTATTCTGCAACTTCCGCTCCATCTTTCTCCTGTACTGCTCCTTCGCTGCCCTGAGCTGGACTCAGAACTCCTTCTGCATGTGCTTAAGCTCATGCTGATCACCGCCTTTAAAAGCCCTTTTCTTCTGGTTCAAAAGGCCCTTGATGTCACTTGTAATCCATGGCTTGTTGTTAGCATAGCAGCGTATTGTTCTTACTGGAATTTACAATGTCCATACAGAAGTTGATGTAGTCAGTAGTGCAGTCAACAACCTCCTCAATGTTCTCACTCTGCGACCCCTGCAGGATATCCCAGTCCGTAGTTCTAAAGCAGTCTCAAGAGGAGAGGTTACCGTGAAAATGTGCGTGGCTTTATGCCAAGTTTAGTTTTTATACATCTCGAAGTGAGTGTGGAAATGGGCGTACACAACGTTTTTGTGCATACAAACTGTGTATACATGCATGACACCCCAGATGAAGCAGTATATGAATCTCATTACACTTTACAGGGAAATTATCCTATGATGGAAAAGTGACCAGCTTTGGAACAGGAGCATAATGTGGAGTTAATTCAAGCAAACCACTGTGTACCTTAATAATTCCTTGTAGGCATGAAGATTTATGAATATGAATTTCTGAAGTGGAGAAATGAGATAAATAAGAATGGTTTGTTTAGAAGCAGTCTAAATTAAAAAGCATCTACTCATGCAAGCCCTTCTCAAAATAATAAGTTAAGACTAACACTAGCTCCATGTCTTGCTTCAACTTCAGAAATATTCAATTTAATATTTGTAATCAAATTAAATGCAATTTTATATATACTTTGAAAGTATAACATGGTTATTTAATAAATGTTGATTCATTCTAATTTGTTTCACTTACAAGTATAGTTTCAACGGCTGAGTAGCTGAGTAATTTAACACAATCCAGCCCCTAGCCCCTTGGCTGTATTTTCACTCTCCAAATACGGAATTACACATACAGTGGCATGCAATATTTTGGATCACCAAAAGGCATAAAGTTAAAGATGACACATTTTCTTACAATTTTAAGCAAGATTACATTTTTTTTAATTTTTATTTTATTAGATTTCTTTATTTACCTCGATTATCTTGTGTTTAAGGCAACTCCTTTTGCTTTTGTGTTCCTCAGAGCCTATATTTGAGTCACTGAGTGTTTTTTTGTGATAAACAGTGATAATAATTTTGGCTAAAGCAAAAATGCAGTTTTACAATAGCAATGATTTTTGTATGCCACAAACAACTATGTCTTAAAATTTTACACCAAACTCTGAATGTCCTTACAATGTGTAAGTAGGCATATGATTGCATATGATTCACACATTTCTCTATGACTCCACATGAGGTAATGTTAAAGCAAGCTTCATTCATGTAAATTGGCACGTTTATAAAGATCATTGCACCTAGTGTGGATGAGCATGCATATGAGAAAATCAAGTGGTATCAAAATATCAACACATCAGTGTAAATGGAAACAAACTGTATCGCAGTAGCCCGCATATTACCCTGAAGATAGTGGGGCCGAATGGGTGATTGATAGTGAAATGTTACACAGGTACACTGAGCTTTGCATACCATGATCCCCCTGGAACATTCATGTTACACCTTACAAACCCAGGAATGTTCAAGAAGGAGGGCAGAGACTCCTAGGGCTACTAAAAACAAATGGATAAATATAGCCTTGCAGAAGATTAGAGAGGATCCTGGAGAGGACTCTGGAAGATAACTGGGAAAACTGGAACAATGAATGGAACTTATAGCCGTGGCTATTCAGTATCTGTTACTTTAGGAGTGAGTACGTGATTCTTCTGAAACTACAGCTGTGAATCATTCGTTGTTAAATAAATGTGCCCAATATCTAGCTTAACTTTCATTCAGTGTATGCTTCAGTTTTTCCATCTTGATGCATGTTATACTATAATTATTGATGTTGTTGTGATCAAGTGGCAATAATTACATGTGATTTAGTGCAGTATCATACCTTATTATGCTTTCTATATTCTTCTTCTTCTTCTACTAGCACTTTGAACATTAATATTATTATTATCTTTGTGGTGAAGCCTTAGCATTAGTATCAGAAAACTAGAAAACGTTATCATGAGTGGCAATTTAAGGCAAGGGATGGTGTAAAATTGTGACATTATTCAGTCTGAGATGTTGCCTCCTAATCTTCACTGGGACTGGGAGGAGGACACTTTGTAACAATTTCTTATGTCCTACTTATGAGGTAGGACTGCTTTTATTCTAGTCAGAATTTTAGCTTTTGCTTGATGAATATGGGCCCTAGGCTCTTACTTGGCCACTCAAGGACAATAACAATGCAGTTTTAATCCATTCCTGTGTAGCTTTGGCTTTATGCTTGGGGTCATTGTCTTGGTAGAAAAGGTATCTTCTCCCAAGGAATGGGTTACTTGCATACGGTATCAGATTTTCCTCCAGAATTTCCCTATATTTTTCAGTGTTTTTTTAAAGTCATGCTGCAGAGAAGTATTGTCACAGCACAATGCTGCAAACAGCATGCTTAATGGTGGGGATGGTGTGTGTTTCATAATGTGCAGTGTTTGAATTACACCAAACATGACATTTATTCTGATGGCTAAAAAGTTTAACTTTACCTTTTTCCATCCCTGTTCAGAGTCTCCCAGGTGCCTTCTGGCAAATTCTAGCCAAGATGTCATGTGTGTTCTTTTAAAAGTGGCTTTTGTACTGCTACCTTTTCATAAACCTGCAACCAGTGAAGCACCCAACAACAGTTGTTGTACACACAGCCTCTGCATTGTAGCTTGTTACTCCTTCATAGATGTTTTGTGGCTTCTTGTATGAGCAGTCAGTTTTTGTGGATTGTCTGCTCTAGGCAAATGTATAGCTCTTCCACACTCTGTTATTTAATTACTGATTTACCTAGACTCCAAGGAATAATTAGTGACTTGAATATTTTCTTGCCTCCATGCCGTGATTTGTACCTTTCACCCACCTTGTCACAGAGTTGCTCGGAGTGTTATTTTGTCTTCATTGTGTAGGCTAGGTCACCATACTGACTAACCACAAGTTGGACCTTCCATATAAGGTGCATTTGTACTAAACTCAACTGAAACCCAAGACAGGTGATCTCCGTTGAACTCATTCTATGACCAGGCTGCACCAGTGATGATTTATTTGTGTCACATTAAAGGAGGTAAATACTTATGTGATCAATTATTTTTTATTTTATATGTGTAATTCATTTAGAGTGCCCTGCAAATATATATTTTTCCTTTGACATTAAAGAGTCAGTGTCAAAAAAGCCAAATTAAAGCCACAGTGACTGAGTTTTTGTATAACAATAAAACGTGAAAACTTTCAAGGGGGTAAATACCTTGTGTAGGTTCTGAAGAAAGAAAAAGTTTTTCATTTGTCCACAAAGGCAGTGTATACAATATGCAGGTATACAAAAGAACTGATAGCTCATATTGTTGCAGGCAAATTAAAATCTTTTTGCATTGACATCCTGGTTTGAGAATTTCACCTCTGGTTAAGCATATTCAATTTTGATGACAGATCAGTCTGACTTTTGGTTTTGACCTTAGTTTGCTCTGACTGTGTGCATCTCTCCGACTCAGTAAAGAAACATTCATTCCATTTTGAAGTTGATTAATTAAATTCAGGACAGCATTGGAAACCTTGGGCCACTGAGCAGACTTGCACATCTAACCATACTTAATTATACATTGTTAACTTTTCCTTTCCAATGAACCTAACTTATAAACCATTGAGATGTGGAATAAAAACCTGAGTACCCCGAGGAAATCCTATAAAGAAACAGGAAAAATTTAAAAAATAACTGCCACCATACAATTAATAAAGGAGGCAAAATTAATTGAACTTGATAAAAATAAACACAGAGTTGGTATATTTTTTTTTTTAACTGTGAGGTATTATTAGAGAAACTTACAAAATATTCTTTATTTTAGAAAAAACAATACCATATACCTATTAGGAATATTCTTTGAATGCTCCAGTCAGAATACAGAAACTTCTTTATGAAGAGATAATTGTTCTTCCTTTTACTTACTCGTATACGTAGTATAGAGAAAGTATAGCAATCGAGAAAAAATTTAACCTTGAGATTTTGATGAATCTCCATGTTTCATGCACTCCTGAACATGTTTTGACCATTTTTGCAATTATGTGTGTGTATGTGTGTCTATCAACTTTTGGGCAACATACATCAACCAGAAGTAGTACTTTAACTGAACACATTTCAAAATTTTTCAAATAAACTGGTATAGAGTTGAAATAAACAATTATTTGAAATTTTGTATAGTAGTTTTTCATGTAAAATTGCATTATAAGAAGAGAAAAATAATTGAAATTTTATATTGTTGTTAGTTAGGGTAAGAAAAACATAGATATAGAATTTCACCTTAATCAGATATCCGGAAATGATATCTTAACAGGTACCATTATATAAATAGAGATAAATAATTTAAATTTTGCAAGATCATTATTTATTGTTAGATATAAAATTTGACCTTGATCAGGTGACTGGAAGTGGTATATTACTGACCACAAGAAACAATCAGATTTGAAATTTCAGTTTGATCAGATTACCGGAAGTAGTTCTTTGCCATATAAACTTGCATTATAAACAAAGATAAGTGATTGAAATTTTGTAAGAAACACACAGATATGAAGTTTCATTATAATCAGACAATCGGAAGTGGTATCTACTTTACCTAAACATGTATAAGGACACTCGAGCAAGATTTTTTATGCTTTATGTATTGTGCTTTACAAAAGACTGGCAAATTGGCATTCATCAATGCCCTTAACAAAATAACTAACTATAGTTAGTATACGGAAGTATACTTCCGACATTTGGTATGGATCATCATGACACATCTGGTATAATAAAAATGTATTGCCTCATAGAATTAACGTTTTTATGGGCATCAGATTTGTGTATACCTTTTTTACGCAGAACTACGGATTTTCTAGAATTTACATCACCACTTTGATTGACTGACATTTCAATATGCATTCTTGACAGTTGATTCTTATGATATTGTTGAAGCAGGTTTTTCTGTTAAACAAATGATCATATTTTGATATTTAGGTTCGTGCTACTGTTTTTCTTGAGGCAAATTGTGTTCCACAGTTGTTGTGAACTGTGGTTTTCAAAAATTTATTTTTTGCTTTTTTGGTTTTCTGCTTAAAATACAGTACTTTTAGTGATTTAATAGTGTTAGTAAAGTTTTCTTCATTGTCCTGGTATGAATTTCCATGAAAGGTTAATTCATTGGTGAAATTACACAACTTAGTGTTACTAAGTATTTGTGTTCAATACTTATCACGAATAATTGGCTACATATGAACACTAACAATTTGTAAGTTTGTTTTTCATTGTTACACGTTATTTTGTCAATGAAAAAAAAATTTTATTGGTAATTATGGTGGTTGTTTGAACTTATTCAATAAATTATATTATGATCAATGAAATCATTGTTTTATAATTTTTATGGTAAGAAATCATTTTTTGTTAGTAAATTTTTAAATTTACATACTGTACCTTTCTCATTCATGCTATGCATTTACTTCTTTGTCCTTACATTTAATTCCACTTATTGTATTTCATATATGTTTTAATCTTTCATCAACTTTGTACTGTTTGTGAATTAATTGACATTTCTTCTTGTTTTCCGTATTTTTTTGGATTGCTTGAACTTTTTTTTATTATCTACATTTAATTTTTAATTTTAAAATGACAGTTATAAAGCAAACAGCAATGGAAAGGTAGAAGAAAATCAATTAGTTGCATATACATTTACGCTCTGATTTTTCATATTAACAGAATGAAAGATTAAGTTACCAGATATGTGGACTAATAGACTGATTGACCAGCTGACTACATCAGATGCCTATCTTACAGACAATGCACTTCCAAAAATACCTTACAGGACTTTCTCTAGTGATGGTTATCTTATCTCTACATTTTATTAGTTCATTGTTCTCTTCTTGGGTGACATGGTGGCGCAGTGGGTAGCGCTGCTGCCTCGCAGTTAGGAGACCCGGGTTTGATTCCTCCCTGCGTGGAGTTTGCATGTTCTCTCCGTGTCTGCGTGGGTTTCCTCCGGGTACTCCAGTTTCCTCCCACAGTCCAATGACATGCAGGTTAAGTGCATTGGCGATTCTAAATTGTCCCTAGTGTGTGCTTGGGTGTGTGTGTGTGTGTGTGTGTGTGTGTGTGCTTGGGTGTGTGTGTGTGTGTGTGCGCGCCCTGCGGTGGGCTGGCGCCCTGCCCGGGGTTTGTTTCCTGCCTTGTGCCCTGTGTTGGCTGGGATTGGCTCCAGCAGACCCCCGTGACCCTGTAGTTAGGATATAGCGGGTTGGATAATGGATGGATGTTCTCTTCTTTCAGGGTTAATTTATCTAAGGTTTATTAATTTTGCTAACATTTGAACAAAAAAGTTGTTAAGACGAAAGAAAAAAATCACTTTGTTGTCCCAATATAAGCTAGAGTGTTTTTCAGTTTCTTTGTTACACCTTGCCTGATGAAGGGGCCTCAGCTGCCTCGAAAGCTTGCATATGTAATGTATTTAGTTAGCCAATGGAAGTTGTCATTTCACTCTACTTTCTCCTGTATCAATCTATGGCTAACATGGTACAACACTCTACTGCTAAGAATGAAAGAGTAAAAGACAGGGCTAGAATAATATATAATTTTGGGAATATCTAATTATTTAACTTACTTAGTAACTGTTTATTAACTGTATTGCATGTATTATTATTTTTTACTGTTATTTAACTTATCAACAACCCAAAGAAATTACATGGTACAAACACAAAGTTACACCGTAATTGGAAATTTATCTAAGCAGGTAAAAGAACTATCAAATAAACTTAAAATTTCAATAGGTACATGTTTTGTTTCATAAGTTGACATATTCATACAATTATTACTAATCTCTACGTATACGAGAAAGTCGAGTACAGAACACTCCAGATTTTTTCTTAATATCCAGACATTTTTTAGAACCTGAATAGAGCTGAAAAGGACCAGCAGCCAAACCTGTTAGCAGTCTTTTAAAATATGTAATGTAGAAAGCTTCCTCCCAATAGACTCAGAAATCAAGCTTTTGCCATCAGACAGAGATCAGAAATATCAAGGATAATACATATCTGGTCCAAACATTTTTTTCTGTTATGAATTGGAACTTCATGAATGCAAAAAGGTGTGAGGCTTCTGTAAAGCTCCACAAAGGCTTCACTAGCCAGGTTAGGCCTTCACTACCTGCATGGAATAAGCATCACCCTGCTGGGCTAATCTGTACTCAAGAGGCCTGCCTCAAGCTTTGCAGGCTTAAAAGGCATTGTTAGCTCCAAAATAACCTGATATGCTTCTTAATCTCTCAAAAGTCCAATTAGACAAGAGTAATGGTAAACCTTGGCTTGCGAACAGATGGACAAAGGAAAGAATCTTTATAAAAAAGATTTATTTGCAAAATACCAAAAAATACAACAAAATCTCTTGTCGCAGGTGGCTGGGGACCAGAAGAGGGCTTACGCCTTCCCCAGACCATGTGGGGGCGACTGCCCTGGTACCTATGGGGACCACGGGTACAGAGCTTTGAAGCTCAACCCTGTAGGGGCCCGTGGTCACCGCCAGGGGGCGCCCCAGTGCGTTTGGAGCCCTGGACCTCAGCACTTCCACCACACCCGGAAGTGCTGGGGGGAAGAGGAGCAGGGACACCCGGAGTGCTTCCAGGTGCGCAGCCGGCACTTCCGCCACACTGGGGAGTGCCGGTGGAAGGTTGTCGGGAAGCACCTGGAGCATATCTGGGTGATTATAAAAGGGGCCGCCTTCCTTCATTCGGGGCTTGAGTCAGGAGTGGAGAAGGACGGAGCTTGGGAGGAGAGGCAAAGAGGTGGCCTGAAGACTAAGGCATTTGTGTTGTGGCCTGGACTTTGGGGACTTTTGGGGGTTTTGAGGTGCACTTTTGTAGATATGATTGTAAATAAACGTGTGTTGGGTGAACCATCGGTGTCCGCCTGTCTGTTTCCGGGCCGGCTTCCACACTCTATAGAGGAAAAAGTGTGATTAAAGGAGATGCCCAAAGGCAATCTACAGCTGACAAGTCCCAAAAAACACAGTCCAGTAATCAGAATCCTTAGATAGGGTAAAAATAATCAGAAATCCACAAAATCCAACAGCAAACAGCTATATTCACTTCTCACTACACACAACTCCAACTCCATCTCCATCTCATACTCTTCAATGATTCCCGCAGAATTGCATGTTTCCACAGCTTCTGTAGGGATGGTAGTAGTTCCTAAATGGACATGGGCAGGTGGTCCCACCTGTTTGGGAACTACCCACAAAACACAAGGACCATAACAGAACACATACTTCCACATGGGAACATAATTACACAAAACTGAAATATTATAAACATAAAATAATTGTTGTAAACATATAAAAAAGCACTTTAAGTTACACAGAAAAGACATAAAAAGAAGCATTAACAGAAAAGGTAGAATTTGAACTGGTAGACATGTAACACCTTCTTTCCAATATCTGTTAATCTGAGGTCATCTTTCTTGTCTGAAACAAAAATGCCATAACAAACCTCTTTATCAGTATAATGGATTTATTAAAAAATACTCAGAAAGGATGGCAAAAGAATGAAAGAACACAAAGTAAAAAATAAACAATGAAAATCCTAGCTGCAACACTAAGCCTAGATAAATACATTTTCGGCAATTGTATACTCAGTGTGGTTGCTGCTCCAAGTGCTCACTATTCACAATACAATGCTGAACGCACCACACAAACCTAATGATTGCCTCCAAACAACACTCTCCAGTCTGTCAATACTATCAGTCTCAACTTTTGTTCAAGTCATATTCCAACTGTAAAGCTCAATTGACCTATGGTCAAGATACAACTTTACATAGCATTCTTGAGCTGTTTCTGGGGCAATATCCAGGACCACTTTTAGATTCAGAAATGCCCCTGGAAACCCCTTTAGTGGTTCAGGTCTACCTGCATTCCTGAGCCCTAACACATATTTAAAACTGATATGTACTTTAGTATCCTCAAAATAGGGCACACAGGGGCATCCTATGCTACCAACATGGCAGTTTGGAAGAGTTCAACAAGATCTCTACTTATCCCCCATAATTATTCTATCTGATTAGAGAGTCAGTCATCTTAAAAATCTGCTTTGTTGCCTGTATTCTAGCCTCCAGGAGGAGACATTGCATATTCAGGCTGCAGGATTGGTTGTTTTGTTTGTTTTTACTTGGAGCTCCTTCCTAGCAGTAGACAAGGCTGCCAGAATATGCAAGGCACACTTCCCCCATCAATACTTTATTTTCATTCGTATGCAGATTGACTTTCATTCCGCCTATGTGGGTTTTTCCACCAGTTGGGTTTTGCAAAGCCCACCTCCTGTCCTGCTTCTTTATGTACCTAACTTCCAGGCAGGTGCCCTGTCAAGAGATGGAGGTATGAAACATTCTCAAGCTCATTTCATTCATTTTGGGGTCATAGGTGGCTAGAGCCTATCATGACAGCATTGGACCCAAGGTAGAAAACAGCCCTGCGCAGGTAGCAAGCAAGTCTATTACAGACCTACTTACACAAAGGGCCAGTTTAGAATTACCCAGCTTTAAATTTCTTCAGGTTTAATTTGCATGAGAACAGTCCAGAAAATCTCATGGTCAATACAAAAAGCCACCTGCTGATGCTTATGTTAATGGAAGATTGACTTTTAAAATTGTGCTACAGGACCATTCAGTACCTGCATGACTCTGTAATGTTGATCCTTGCTGACTAAATACTATTTATCTGCACTTGTAAATAATTTGTTCCTTCATTTGGAATCATTTCTTTCTCATGTGTCATCTATGCAAACTGCACAACTGCCCCTGGGTACAACTAATTTTATTTGCCACAGTAAATATTTTTCTAAACACTGCACAGTATCACCACTTCCTCACTACTTGTTCTCCTTAGTTTAGAAGAAAGGTTAATTTTACTCTTTTCTTGTACCAACTCACTATATTTTTATGTCTTGTATTACTTAATGTCTTGCTTACTTTATTCCCCAATCTCAGATCTCCACCTCATAAAAAGAAACAAAAAACAGACTGGCATGACTTCAATACTGGTTATGACTCACAACAGGACCCACCTCAATAAACTAAGCAGGAGGAGTCAGACCATCATCTTCCAACTCAGAACTGGGCACTGCTGCCTTAATAAATATCTCAAGAGGCTGCATTTCAAAGATTTGGCAAGGGGCAATTGTGGCTTGAAGGAACCGTCCCTTGAACATTTTCTGCAAATCTGCCTTCACATGTAGACAAAAAGAAATCTTTTTTGGCCAGATGGCACCAGCATCTTTACCAAGCTCCCTATGATGAATTAAAATGGACAAAGGACTTCCTAGAAGCCCCTGGCCTCAGAATAGAGACACAGCCATAGAAATCAAATGTGAAAGAAGAAGCTTACTTTATTTATTTTATTCCCTTACAAATTTGGGTAAATGATTTTCCTAACAATGCTGTTTGATCATATTTTCCTTTAATCAACTAGCAAACTAATTAGCCACTGAGTACTGAAAAGTTAGTAAACTGGGACATAGAGGGATGTAATGTGTATTGTGGGCTAGGAAATGTCTAACAGCAAAGATTAGAATCTTCTGATGTAAGCCTTCTCACCAATTCAAAGATTTATTTACAAATGTTGGTAAATGCTATGTCTCCATTTCTCTGATACTCTGTTTCCTACGACTCACTCACATCTTACTAGTATTTTAGCATATTTCACCTATATGGTTAAACTGTATGCTCTAATTTCATTCTTCTGTTACAACTGTACTGATCCTAATTTCCCAAAGTCTTTCCTCAAAACTCATCTTTTCTTATGTACACTTAAGTCTGTTTCTTGTAACTTAATGATATATTGAAAGTACATTGTAACAGATGGCAAGCATGGGCTGGCATCCCGACTGGGGCAGAGCATGATTTATTACCCAGCTGGGAGGCCAATGGAAATGAGGAACAGGAGGAGATGTTGCATTCAGAGCAGTGGCTCCCCCAATACGCTAGATGACAGCACATACAGACCAGGATTCCCTCAGAGTATAATGGGAGTTGTAGTCCCATGGGGCAGCCTGGTTGGGTTCCATGGGTGCCACCAGGGGGAGCTGTTGGGATTATTAACTCTTTCAGGGCTGATGTCAACTTTTGTCGAAATTCAAGGGTAGAGGACGGTAATCAGCCGTAAACTGTGACTCGCCCTTACGTTTACGTTTGACTCTCTTTGCTAGAAGGAAAGTTAAGTAGCTTTGTTGATTTAACCTTGATTTCCTGCGTGAGTAGCGAAGAGCAAAGAACCTCTAAAATGGCATCGACATCTGGTGAGAGACAAAATACTCCATGGACGTTTTACATATTATCACTGAATCAGACTCTGACATGTCAGACTTGGAATTTGATGCAAGCGATCAGGAGATGGACATCGAAAACAAAAGTGAGATACCAGCATCAGAGTTGCCGAACATGCGCCAACAGCAGCCACAGCACATAGAAACAGATGTTTTATGTTGATTTATGTGTGAAACTATTTCTTTGTGTGCTTTTCAGAAAACTGAGTTTTTTGGAAAAAATATTCAGCCCTCAAAGAGGTAATATCTACTTTGTACGACTTCCGATTGACCTGGAAGTGCCCTGGCACCGGAAGTATTCCAGAGTCCAAGACAAAAGGACCAGCTCTGCCACATACAGGCGAGTTGGAGCTGGGAGTGGAGTGAGCTTCCTAATACATAGACAAAAATATAAATGTTTAATGGACAGCAGTCTGCTTATCAGGATACTGACAGATCAAGAAAACCTGAACTTAGCCTGTGTTGCTGTATGTTAGGTAGAATGCCCAGAGGGGACTGGGCGGTCTCGTGGCCTGGAACCCCTACAGATTTTATTTTTTTCTCCAGCCTTCTGGAGTTTTTTTTTTTTTTTTTCTGTCCACCCTGGCCATCGGACCTTACTCCTTTCTATGTTAACTAATGTTGTCTTATTTTAATTTCTTATTTTGTCTTTTATTTTTCTCCTCTTCATTATGTAAAGCACTTTGAGCTACTTTTTGTATGAAAATGTGCTATATAAATAAATGTTGTTGTTGTTGTTGTTGCAGGAAGAGTCCTTTTTAAAATCATTAACTCACTGGAGTTTCACAAATCTTTTTTGAGCTTAGAGCCATCTTGAAATGTTAAACTATTTCTACCTTTTAATGATCTGAAAAAGCTTATTCATGCTTTTGTTTAATCCAGACTACTGTAATTCCCTCTATACTGGTGCTTTCCACTCAACTCTGTCCCAACTATACCCAATGCAAAATCCGGGTGCAAGTGTCTTGGTTGGCACTTAAAAAGACACATTTCACCTGTATTAGCTTCTCTTCATTGGCTCCCTGTGAAATACAAGGTGGATTTTAAGATTTTGTTTGCGTTCAAAGCAGGGCCGGATTTATATGAAAAGAGGCCCTAGGCTATTCCACTCATGAGGCCCTTTCACCTTCCATTTTTAAGTTTGTAAATTACATGAGAGATAATAAAATACATCATTACTGTGACATATATCAATATGTTAAATGAAACATGTTGTGATTGGTACTAACCTGTGTGGAAAATTAACGCGTTGATCTTAACCAATACATTTTTATGTTTGTTTATTAGTCATATGCGTAGAATTTCTCCTTATTTTCGGTTCAGTGTTTTAGTGTTCACTGTTTTTAGAATAGTGTAATTTTAATTTTGCTAACAATTTGAATGTAGGCCCCTCTTGATCTTGAGGCCCTAGGCTGAAGCCCAGTTAGCCTATAGGAAAATCCGGCCCTGGTTCAAAGCCTTACGTGTGTCTGCTTCAGCCTATCTTGCTGTTCTCCTCTGTCTCTACTCATCCAGCATGTCTCTCAGATTCTCGAAACAATTATTATTATGAGTTCAAAACACACACCTGAAGCTGTTCAATTGTACAGCCTTTGCTGTAGTGGGTTAAAAACTTACTTTTATTCACTTGCTTTTAAGGTTGTATTGACAGTCTAACTTAACTTTGCAGTTTAAAGTCTTTTTTTTTCTTCTTTCAACTAAAGATGTATTTTAGCTGTTAGTTGTGTGTTGCTTTTGCCTTTGCTTTTTTATCATTTTACTCTGATATATTATGTTTTTTTATCTTTTTTTTTTACCTAAAGTTGATTTTATTGTTTAAAAGCATTTTTGTCACCTTTTAGTTGTTTCAACCAGTATTCTTCTCCTGGCTGGGGTTCAAAGTTGTTTTTCTTGTTTGTTTTGTGTACTTGTGTGCCATTTATTTGTATTTATTTTATTAATGTTTCTTTTGTTTATTTTGAACATTATTTTTGTGTTTATTTGATTATGTCCCATGAGTGTTTTGGGTGGTTCTCCAAGGGGTGGGGCCCCTGTCAATAACTGCCCTCCACCCCATATAGAGGGCTTTCCATAGTTCCTGGTGGTTTACCTCAAATACGCTAGAGAATTGAGTGTTTCCTTTGTTTAATTGTGCCTTTTCCTTTGTTATTTCCTGGATTTTTGAATCTGTGCTCTGTTTTTGACTTCACCATTGGATTCAGTATTTGGACTTTTGTTGCTGTGGATTGCCTTGCCTTCTCAAGTAATTCCATTGTTCTCTAAGGAGCTTCTGGTGCTACAGAGCATCTTTGTTAAAAAAAATCCTCCCTAGAGGGTAACTTCTGAAAGTATTTTTGGGACTTCTTTGCTTTTGGGACTACCAAATCACAACACCTTTTGTCTGGCGGTATGGACAGACTAGTTAACTGCAAACCTGAATTGGGTAAGATTATTAAATTATTAGAAGATTAGATTATTAGCTTATTGTTATTAGAAGTTTACAGCCTCTGAAAACTAAGCTTCCCATACCAAATGGAACTATTAAAAGTTAGTAGAGTCAATCTGTGTCAAATCAAGAGATTTTCGAAAATGTTCCTGATTGACCATCTCCAATTTTATTCATACTTCCTGAAAATAATGTCACTATACTCAACAACTAGTGTGCAAAATTTTAGACTTGTAGCTTCATTAGATTCTGATATATGGAGGCTTTGTATGGCCTTTGTACTGTAAACATGAGTGCTACTAAAAACTACAATGTTCCATAAGTCCATCCATCCATCCATTTTCCAACCTGCTGAATCCGAACACAGGGTCACGGGGGTCTGCTGGAGCCAATCCCAGCCAACACAGGGCACAAGGCAGGAACCAATCCTGGGCAGGGTGCCAACCCACCACAGTGTTCCATAAGTCACAACCTTTAAACTGTCCATGCTAAATGCATGAATTTTTCAGGGATTGTTATTTAGTATTGAATGTCTTTAACAGGGCGGCACGGTGGCGCAGTGGGTAGCGCTGCTGCCTCGCAGTTGGGAGATCTGGGGACCTGGGTTCGATTCCCGGGTCCTCCCTGCGTGGAGTTTGCATGTTCTCCCCGTGTCTGCATGGGTTTCCTCCGGGCGCTCCGGTTTCCTCCCACAGTCCAAAGACATGCAGGTTAGGTGGATTGGCGATTCTAAATTGGGCTTGGTGTGTTTGTGTGTGTCCTGCGATGGGTTGGCACCCTGCCCAGGATTGTTTCCTGCCCTGTGTTGGCTGGGATTGGCTCCAGCAGACCCCCGTGACCCTGTGTTTGGATTCAGTGGGTTGGAAAATGGATGGATGGATGTCTTTAACATCTCAAACAGTGGATCCACAGAGTCATATTTGCCAGTTTACAGCTTGCTGAATATAGTCTAAAAATTAATTTTGAGCTTTAGAGGAACTTTGACCCTCTATATCTCCACACAAAACTACTCCAGATCTTTCAAATTTATATAGGTATTACTCATGTTATGGCTCTCCTTCAGCAGCAAGAAATTAAAAATGGAAAAATATAATTTCCTACCTATATTCCAAATACATATTGCCTATGTGTGACAGAATCTAATATAAATAGAATTATATCACAGAAAAGAGATTTATTTGATTAGTAAATGCAAAAAATATTAAGTTGTAACCTTGAACCAAACTGTACTTACTAAGGTACTACTAAGGTATCCAACATGCTACATTAAACTACTTCTACAAATAGTAGTAGTAGTAGCAGTGTGTGTGTGTATATATATATACCCCACCTCATTACCCCCCCCCGTCCCCCACACCACACACTCACCTACACCCAAAACACCTAATTTTGCTATATATTGCCTTTGATTCTTGTATGTCTAATCATTATTCTCTGATGACGGCTCCTGGCAGGGGCTGAAAGCTCAAGAATAAAAAACTACTTTATGATATGTGATTCATTCTCTCCCTCTGAGGACCTCCAAGTACAAATATGCAAACCATATCACAAACCTTCGCTTCCATATATATATATGGAACGAGCCCCGGACACAGACAGGCAGACATGTTTTAAGCACCACCACACGTTTATTTTACAATTAATATTTACAATAATAAGTGCACACACAACCCCAAAACTCCCCCAAAGTCCAGGCCTCTCTCACTCTGCCTCTCTTCAGGTCCGCCTCCACTCCTCTCCTCCGAGCTCTGTCCTGCTCCTCTACCGACTCCAGCCATCGAATGGAGGGAGGCATCCCCTTTTATAACCACCTGGATGTGCTCCAAGTGCCTCCCAACAATATTCCACCGGCACTCTCCAGTGTGGCGGAAGTGCCGGCTGCATACCCAGAAGCACTCCAGGTGTCCCAGGTCTTCTTCCCCCCAGCACTTCCGGGTGTGGCAGAACATTTGGCAAACATCCACCACAGTGCTCTCTTCAGTTGCGAGAAGCAGATCATGGAATGTCAAATAATGCAAGGGGAGCAGTAGAGTGTGTACGCCTGATGAGCCCAAATGAGGGCGAAACACGTGTTGCGTACTCTTTGCATTATTTGGCAGTAAACTATGCAACATTCCATGATCTGCTTCTCACAACTGAAGAGGACACCGTGGCAGATGTTTGCCGAATGGCAGACCAACCACAAGTGTTACCTGGTAGGTGACTACCCACACAATTCAGGTCGGGACTCAGACTATGAATGCAATGAATGTAATTACTCCGGACCTACAGGCTGTCAAATAAATGAACCACATGCTGTGGCGCAGCATAAAGGGGCTTTGTCTCTGACACTGACGTCCGAGGTTCGATCCCCGAGACGGGAGCAGTAGAGTGTGTATGCCTGTTAAGCCCAAATGAGGTACTCTTTGCATTATTTGACAGTAAACTATGAGATAGATAGATAGATAGATAGATAGATAGATAGATAGATAGTGACCTGTAGGGGATGCCACTGAGCCCCCAAGCACACCAATACCCACAAACGTCCCAGGTTCACGTAAGTGAATTTTATTTTCACAATACCTTTACAACTTCTTTCTATTGGAAATGGAATTACCCGAGTACAATTTTCTTCCTTCCTTCCTTCCCTTTCTTTTTTCTTTTCCTTCAACTCCTCCAGGTGAACTTCGTCCTCCTCCTCCCGACTCTGACTCCCTGAGGTGAGGTGTTGGAGCCCTTTTATGCTAGACCCCAACAGTAATTCTGGTGTTAAAGCACTAAACATTGGAAGCACTTCCAGGTCTTGTAGACGTTCCTTAAAGTAAGGAATGTCTGTCTCTGCAGCTCCCCCTGATGGCACCCATGTAACTCAGCAAGACTGTCTAAAGGGACTGCAATTTTCAGTCTGCTCTGTGAGTATCAGTGCAGATACTGTAGTCCAGGTAGACTGCCACCTATTGTTTCGGGGAAGTAAACAGTCCATATGTGTGTTCTCCCCTGTTCTTCTATATGGACAAAAATATTGGCATACATCTCTTAATTATTAAATTCAGGTATTTCAATCAGTATGTAGTCTCCATTTACATACATTTGTGGAACAAAATGAGTCATTCTGAAGAGGTCAGTGACTTCAAGTGTGTTACTGTGATAGGAACAACAGCAACTCAGCCACAAAGTGGAAGACCATGTAAAGTCACAGAGCGGGGTCAATGACTACTAAAGGGCATGGTGCATAAAAGTTCCCAGCGCTGTGCTGATTCCATAGCTGAAGAGGTCCAAACTTCCTCTAGCATTAACTGTGCGGCGGCAGCTTCATGGAATGGGTTTCCAAGGCTGAGCAGCAGCATGCAAGCCTAACATTATTAAGTCCAATGCCAAGCATCAGATGGAGTGGTGTAAAGCACACCATCACTCGACTGTGGAGAAGTGGAAATGTGTTCTATGGTGTGACGAATCACACTTCTCTGTTTGGCAGTCAGATGGGCAAATCTGGGTTTGGCGGATGCTGGGAAAACATTACCTGCCTGACTGCATGTTGCTAAAAGTGAAGTTTGGTGGAGGGGGGATAATGGTGTAGGGATGTTTTTCAGGGTTTGGGGTAGGCCCTTTACTTCCCGTGAAGGGCAATCTTAATGCTCCAGCATACCAAGACATTTTGGATACACTATGCTGCCAACTTTGTAGAAACAGTTTGGTGAAGGCCCTTTTCAATTCCAGCATGACTGTGCCCCAGTTCACAAAGCAAAGTCCATAAAGACATGGTTGGATGAGTTTGGTGTGGAAGAACTTGACTGACCCACACAAAGCCCTGACCTCAACCCCATCAAACACCTTTGGGATGAACTGAAATGGATATTGCAAGCCAGGCCTTCTTGTCCAACATCAGTACCTGACCTCCTAAATGCTTTAGAGAATGAATGGGCACAAATTCCCACAGAAACACTCCAAATTCTTGTGGAAAACCTTCCAAGAAGAGTGGAAGCTGTTATAGCTGCAAAAGGGGACCATCACCATATTTAAGTCTATGTATTTGAATGCAATGTTTTTAAAGTCCCTGTTGGCGTAATGGGAAGGTGTTCCAATACTTTTATAGTATTTATGCATCCTCATGGTCACTCTAAGGATTAGTTTGCTCAATTGAAAATATATCTTTTGGACTTCTTTTTTGCATATCCTGGAGAACACTGATGCACATCAACAGGGAGGCAGTATAAACTTTCAGATGATGTGGAAAAGGGCATCTGTGCAATTTTTAAACTCTTAAAGTAGACACTATTTGTTTGCAGTTTGTTTAAATTGCAGAACTGGATTTAGCAGAATTAAAGTGTTGACATAAAATTCATATATGAATTCACTGACTGATATTTGTAATTGTGTCACACATGTCTGTGATTAGATAGATAGATAGATAGATAGATAGATAGATAGATAGATAGATAGATACTTTATTAATAAGTAGTAAGCTTCTGTTCTTTGAATTTCCCTTTGTAGTAAGACATGGCATGTTTGATACTTTAATAAATATAGTTTGGTTCAAGGTCCCAACTTCATATTTTGTGCATTTACTAATAAAAACAATCTCTTTCAAGTGGTGTAATTCATTTTATGGCACTTTGTCAAACATGGTCAATATGTATTTGAAATATGGACTTAAAACATTTTATTAATTCTTAATGTCTTATGAATCAAAAGGTTTAATTTCAGATGGGCACCTACTTGCTAAAGAAGAACTATACTACGAGTAATACCATATTTGAAAGAACTGTAGTACAGGAAGGTAAAGTTGCTCTACTACAACACAAAAGTAATATTTATACAGTTTTCAGCAACTCATATATTGGCAAATATGCAACTGTGGACCAGCTATTTTAGATGTTAAAGGCGTGTAATATTAAAGAAAATTGGATACATCTAGCATTAACGGTTTAACTGTTAAGACTTAAGGCATATTTGTCATTTCACGTTTTTAGTAGCACTCTCTCGTTTTTACAGTAACATTTTGGTCAAGTCCCCTTTAAAAAAAGTTTCATATCTCAGAAACTAATGAACATGCAAGCCTAAAATCTGGCACAATAGTTTATTTCCATAAAGTATGACGGGAATCGGAGATGGTTAGTCGGGAGCCCCCTATAGATTTCACGTCGTTTGGCCTAGTATGGTTTTTCTGCACGATCGTGTAAATTAATGTTTGCATGTGCGTGTTTAAAACAGCATATTTAATCATCCTCTATCGAAAACAAAATCTTCCTTGGATTAAGCAGGTGTAAAAAAATGTTCAGATGGTTGGGTGATTACAGGTCGCAGGATGCCGCTGCTGGCCCCGGTGGTATCGGACATGAAGCAGGAGCCAAACTAGGATACTGTAACAACGTTTAAGTTCCACAAACCACACTCATTCTATACTAACACACAACGCACGGCTGGTGATACACTTACTTTGCAAACAATGGGGGTAATCAGATGTTTCAACAAAGTAAAGCCCCCACAATGTCACCAGCTATTAAATTGAATAGGTTGAAGTGTTGCAAGGGCGTGTTCACCTCAGTGTGACGCACCCCGATTGATTTTAATAACCTTAGCGGATGCGAATAATAACTAGCATCCGTCTAACATCAGATATTTCCGTTGTACTTTTAAAATAAAACACGTAGCTTTGTACAACATACTATCAGAACTAAATTCCATCCACTCATTGCATCACTCCTCTGTTGATAACGCAGCACTGTGTTCCGCTTAGGCGCTGCCATTTTTTAATCACGCGGGTTGAAATGGGGGGCTTTTATTTTGATTCAGTCTCTCCAGCATTCCGTCGCAGGAAGTTGACGAAGGCGTGAGTTCTTCACTGCTCACACGCATCTGTTGTCGTGTTCAAAGCTTGGCTGGACCACGTGAAACAACAGTGATCATTGGCGGACGGTAAAGGCAAGCTGCATACTTTTTAAATCATGGCGGCTCAGTTTTGAGCAGTTGTTTTGAAAACGAAAGTTATTTTGCACGTTGTTAGTTAAAATGATGCAGAATTGTTTGCTAAATGGAATCTCGTGCTATTCTTGCGCTGTATTGGATGAGGCGTATCATTAGGTAACTGTTCGCAGAAGCTGAGAATTCAATTTGCCAGTTGCCCTGCTCGTCTTGAAGATGGATAAAGTCGATGGAAACACGATGCTTGAACTTCCTAAAAAGAAGCTAGCTGCAGAAAAGATGGAGCGTGGGATGGGTTGTGGTGCTTTTAAAGATCGCCTCTCTTCTACCATAGAGAGGGAGGTGAAAGCAACTTCCCGAGGCATCATTAGTAACATTTCAGACTTGATGGACAGAGAAATTTGTAATTTGCAGTCGCAGAAAGCAACGCACCTGGGCAAGTTTTTGAGAATCGGCTCTGAGACTGAGACGTGTTTATCTCAAATCATCGAGGCGGCCGTCCGGTCAGCAGTGGGCATCGTCGTCTCCCAGTTTGCGTGGCTTGCTGATCAACGGTTTGCAGAGGTGCAACTCGAAAGTTCCTTGAAAGATAAAGAAATCAAAAGTCTGAAACTGCAACTGGAGATCGCCCAGTGTGAAGTCAGTGCAGTGCGCGAATATCAAGACCCTCCTGATCAGACGATCGCACCACCTCGACCGATTGAGGAGGCCGGAGGAAGAGGTAAGGGGGGAGGGGGGTAGGCCTCGAGGGTGGAATTAACAACAACTTAAAGATACTTGTTTGTCGTCGATGTACTGACCCAAAAATAAATGTCACAAAAATCTGGAAACCATCCAGTTTAAAGCTGTTGTTTTTTCATCACGTTTAGAAAACGAATAGACGGCTCGTTTAAAATGACGACACGACTAGGAGTAATACTACACAGACATGCCTTCAGTTTGTCCAGTCGTTTGTGCCTTTTCCGGGTCCACAGACTGGGAAGTAGCAGCCAGTCCTGGATGGGATATCAGGGTAGTTCATTCAGTCAGTCTGCTGGGCAGATTGATTGACAAGTATTTGTTTGTGTGTTTATGTCCCTTAGTCCGAATTTAGTGTCGTATCTAGTTTTAGGGAGATAAGTAATAGCAATTGAGTTATTGTTAGTGTCTTGGAAAGCTTGCTAATCTTAGCAGTGGTTTCAGAAGATCCACAATTTGGGAATGTAAGCAATAGCAGTGGAAATCTTGCTAAATGGTTTCTTGGAAAATTTGCAAATCGCGGACGATTTTTTTTCTGGTATTTGTTGATCTTCTTATTCTCAATCTGATTTGTCAGGTGGAAAAGTAACACGTGGAATCAAAATAATTTGGTATGTCTGGGGGGAATAAAACACTTGCATTCTAATATTGTTATGAATCAAGTTTTGCAAGTTATAGGCATGTCACTCTGAAGCTGTATTGGATAAAGTGATTGATTTGTCTGATGAATAATTGTTTATCTTTCATGCTGGCAAGTTGTGTTTATATAAGAAAAATAGACCTCATTAATCTTATATTAAATTATAACTTGTCATATACTGTGTATTATTTACTACTGTAAGTATAATACAGTGCATCCGGAAAGTATTTACAGCGCATCACTTTTTCCACATATTATGTTACTGCCTTATTCCAAAATGGATTAAATTAATTTTTTCCTCAGAATTCTGCACACAACACCCCATAATGACAACGTGAAAAAAGTTTACTTTAGATTTTTTCAAATTTATTAAAAATAAAAAAAACTGAGCAATCACATGTACATAAGTATTCACAGCCTTTGCTCAATACTTTGTACCTTTGGCAGCAATTACAGCCTCAAGTCTTTTTGAATATGATGCCACAAGCTTGGCACACCTATCCTTGGCCAGTTTCGCCCATTCCTCTTTGCAGCACCTCTCAAGGTCCATCAGGTTGGATGGGAAGCGTCGATGCACAGCCATTTTAAGATTTCTTTAAGAAGAAATAATGGAAAAACACTGCATGCCAACACACTAACTTCGTATACATTTAAAGCGGTGGAAGGAGCATTATTGTTTTCTAGTGTATGACTTCTTTTCCGCCACTGGACATCTTGCAGTTATTTATGAAACAGTGAATCTTATACTGTTTAAGGAATTTCTAATGAAGAATGTCGACTATTTCTGATCTGAAGCTCAAAATGAGATGATCCATGCAGCATTGTAAAGACGCCAAAACACAGGAGTAATTTAGTGACCAAGCTGATTCAACCAAAGAAATTCTAGAAATAGAGTAGTCAAGACAAAATATTTTCTGAAGCTCTGATGTGAAGCAAGCCATTCTTGCTAGTCATTACAGAAGTTTAAATGAGATGAAACAGTTGTGTAAAAGGATCCCACTACCTTCTAAATGATGTAGTGTTGCGATCAACAGCCATGGGAATCATTTGTAATTATAAAACACAAAACATTAAAAACTCTCCTGGGTTTTTCTATGTTATATTCTCACTTATATACAGTATTTAAGTTAAAGTAATGATACAGTGCATCCAGAAAGTATTCACAGCGCATCACCTTTTCCACATTTTGTTATGTTACAGCTTTATTCCAAAATGGATTAAGTTCATTTTTTTCCTCAGCATGCTACACACAACACCCCATAATGACAACGTGAAAAAAGTTTACTTGAGGTTTTTGCAAATTTATTAAAAATAAAAAAACTGAGAAATCCCATGTACATAAGTATTCACAGCCTTTGCTCAGTACTTTGTCGATGCACCTTTGGCAGCAATTACAGCCTCAATTCTTTTTGAATATGATGCCACAAGCTTAGCACACCTATCCTTGGC
Source organism: Erpetoichthys calabaricus (assembly GCF_900747795.2). Classification (NCBI taxonomy): domain Eukaryota; kingdom Metazoa; phylum Chordata; class Cladistia; order Polypteriformes; family Polypteridae; genus Erpetoichthys; species Erpetoichthys calabaricus. Next base: position 29,865,131 of record NC_041405.2, on the reverse strand, counting down.
CAGTTTCACCCATTCCTCTTTGCAGCACCTCTCGAGCTCCATCAGGTTGGATGGGAAGCGTTGGTGCACAGCCATTTTAAGATCTCTCCAGAGATGTTCAATCGGATTCAAGTCTGGGCTCTGGCTGGGCCACTCAAGGACATTCACAAAGTTGTCCTGAAGCCACCACCATGCTTCACTGTAGAGATGGTGCCAGGTTTCCTCCAAATGTGATGCCTGGCATTCACACCAAAGAGTTCAATCTTTGTCTCATCAGACCAGAGAATTTTCTTTCTCATGATCTGAGAGTCCTTCAGGTGCCTTTTGGCAAACTCCAGGTGGGCTGCCATGTGCCTTTTACTAAGGAGTGGCTTCCGTCTGGCCACTCTACCATACAGGCCTGATTGGTGGATTGCTGCAGAGATGGTTGTCCTTCTGGAAGGTTCTCCTCTCTCCACAGAGGACCTCTGTCACTCTGTCAGAGCTCCAATCAGGTTCTTGGTCACCTCCTTGACTAAGGCCCTTCTCCCCCGATCGCTCAGTTTAGATGGCCGGCCAGCTCTAGGAAGAGTCCTGGTGGTTTTGAACTTCTTCCACTTATGGATGATGGAGGCCACTGTGCTCATTGGGACCTTCAAAGCAGCAGACATTTTTCTGTAACCTTCCCCAGATTTGTGCCTCGAGACAATCCTGCCTCGGAGGTCTGCAGACAATTCCTTTGACTTCATGCTTGGTTTGTGCTCTGACATGAACTGTCAACAGTGGGACCTTATATAGACAGGTGTGTGCCTTTCCAAATCATGTCCAGTCAACTGAATTTACCACAGGTGGACTCCAATTAAGCTGCAGAAACATCTCAAGGATGATCAGGGGAAACAGGATGCACCTGAGCTCAATTTCAAGCTTCACAGCAAAGGCTGTGAATACTTATGCACATGTGCTTTCTCAGTTTTTTTATTTTTAATAAATTTGCAAAAACCTCAAGTAAACTTTTTTCACGTTGTCATTATGGGGTGTTGTGTGTAGAATTCTGAGGAAAAAAATGAATTTAATCCATTTTGGAATAAGGCTGTAACATAACAAAATGTGGAAAAAGTGATGCGCTGTGAATACTTTCCGGATGCACTGTATGATGGAGAATCTTCAGCTGAGCCAAGAGAAGAAGTAGTTACTTGTTTTACATTCCAGTAAAAGCACTGATGTACTCTATTGTATACTTGAGCAGCACAGGTCCAGATATTGCTTGTATCTGTCAGTGTGTTGCTTCTTATTTTCTCAGCATCAGTACTAGTAATAACAAAAATAAATTACATTTATATATTGTTTTGGCTTTTCCCTCACATTCCAAAGACATGTATTCTAAATTGGTCCAGTGTTATTGGGTGTGGATGTGAGAATGAGTGTTCCCTGTAATGGACTGGCCCCCTGTTCTGGAAAACTCATTAATTGCATCTTCAGAAAATGGACAGTTTTTGAGTAAAATACAAAATATTGTGGTATTTTTTTTTTTATTTTATGAACAGAACATAGTTCTGCAGGCAGTGTGGCATAGTGATTTAGGCTTTGGATTTAAATCCCAGAGGGGTTGGGGGGGTTCAAATCCTGCTGACACCATGTGAACATGAGCAAGTCACTTCATCTGCCTGTGCTCACACTGGGAAAATAAATAGAAATGTAACCAAATGTATCTCTAACATGTTGTAAGTCACCTTGTATAAAGGTGTCAGTGAAATAGTAAGAGTGGGTAGCGCTGCTGCCTCGCAGTTGGGAGACCTGGGGACCTGGGTTCGCTTCCCGGGTCTTCCCTCCGTGGAGTTTGCATGTTCTCCCCGTGTCTGCATGGGTTTCCTCCCATAGTCCAAAGACATGCAGATTAGGTGGATTGGCGATTCTGAATTGGCCCTAGTGTGTGCTTGGTGTGTGGGTGTGTTTGTGTGTGTCCTGCGGTGGGTTGGCACCCTGCCCAGGATTGGTTCCTGCCTTGTGCCCTGTGTTGGCTGGGATTGGCTCCAGCAGACCCCCGTGACCCTGTGTTCGGATTCAGCGGGTTGGAAAATGGATGGATGGATGAAATAATAAGTAATTATATTAATCCAATCAAATGAAAAGAACATAGCTAGTGCAGTAGCATGCTCTTGTGACAGTCTGTGAAACTTTGTACTCCACTGTTTTCCGACTGTAAGAGCTATATTACACAAGGGAACCCCCATCTATATATTTTTATATATATTTATAGGGTAAATCGCAGTTTTTAAAAAAGTTAGCCACGGGGCTGACATGCTTACTTTTCAGTTAAATTAATGAGCTTTTTCATCGCCTACTTTTATCCATTAACCTTAGCTATAAAATCACAGCTGTATGCATATACGTTTACCCAAGATGTTTTAAGTGTAGGACATTCCCAAAACATGATTTAGCAGAATTGACACTTAATGACATTTCTTATGGGTTGGATCCCAGCTCTGGGTACATTTTACCCAATTTTAGATGAGATATATGTGAACAATGAACAGTCTTTAGATCTTAAAGAGGTAGTAGGTTCTTTTATTTTATTTATTTATTTATTTTTGGATTTAATATAATTTCATTAATCCCTGATGGGATATAGTCTTTTCGTATGAGAAAATTCTGCTGTAGAAATTCTGTCAGAGTACTAGTCCAAGCCAGCCAGTATACCTATGAAAAATATAGATTACTATTGTCTAATTTATGTAATTTCTCTGTGTAAATAAAACATATTTGAAGCTGTTAAATTTTCATTCTCTACAATGCGTTGATTCTCTTGGTTCTTGCCTTTCACCCAGTGTTGGGCTAATAGGCTCTAGGCCTCTAGATCTGTGAAATGCATTAGCCAGGTTTAAGAATGTTATGTTACCAAGAAAACCTTTTTTTAAAAAGTTTTTCTGATATATTTTTTACAAATTTCATTTAATTTCATATGTTTAATGTTAAGAGAACTTTCTGAGTAGTAATGATTTTAAAAGTAGGGAAATGCAAATATTACTTTTCATTTTAATTTCTTTGAGCTTTATAGAGAAAAGCCAAGCAAAATGACACCTTTTATTGGCTAACTAAAAAGATTACAATATGCAAGCTTTCGAGGCAACTCAGGCCCCTTCTTCATACATTGCATGCATTTATCTACAGTATATGTGTGTATGTATATTTACAATTATGACAACATCACAAAGTTGTTTCCCACGCATATATAAAGCTATGTAAATAATATAATGCTGGTTAGCAAATCTAAACTGGCCTTTTATGAGTCTGAATGCACTGATTTAGCAAATACAAGTAAGAATTTCCCAGTACTATGTACGCATGACAATAATGACCCGACAAAGCTATACTAAATAGAAGAAGGGACAAATAGAAGGTTCCTGGTAATGTGGAAATATTTTGAAACAGTGTTTAACTTTTTTGTCTCGACTTCAGTGTTTGACTTTCAGTCCTGTTGATCTAAATTGTGGATGTTCACCAGCTTCTCTAGATTCCTATTTTATCCTAAATGTTTGTATGTTGTGTCAGCTGATAATTATTAATTCTCCTAGTTTGAGTGCAGTTTTATGTCTACCTTGTTAATGATTAGTGTGCTCTAAGTGGTTGTCCATGCCTTTTTGATGGGATAGATTACCTGTGACCCACATGTTCTAAAATTGCCATTATATCTTAGTTACTGTGACATCATTCTGCAGAACTAACTGCTGACTTTAATTAAGACAGTTTGTTTTGCTCTTGTGTCTTGGGACATGTGAAATAATAATTAATTGAAAGAAGAATAAAATAACTCAAAGGATAACTGCATGGATAGTAGTAGTAGTAGTATTGTCACAAGTACAGAGTATTATGAAATTTGTCTTGTATATCTGATCAATATGCAATGCATGTTTTTTTTCTGGCAGTATAATTTTCAAGAATCTGATAAGATATTTAACTTTAATCAATGAAAAACACAAAATGGCGTACCTGTTTTGCTCCTGTAGATACAAAAAAGTAAAGGAAAAGTAAGAAATGTATGCAATATAAATGTGTTAAATCTGTATGTTTCTTTGCAGTGAGAGTGGACAAAATATTTGGGAAGATATGAATGTGATTTCACTATTTTATGAAATACAGTTATGAGGAAAACTTTTGAACCCTTTTGGAAACTTTTTTAGATTTGTTCATACATGGTTTTGTAAGTGAGATTTTATCTTCATTTGGGTCATAATAATTGATAATGATAGTGTTTTTTTTTTTTTTAAACTGGAACATACACAGTTGTACATTGTCTTCTTTGTTAAACTGTAATAAATATTCAGGGCATGTCCTTCAGGTGTCTTTGCAGGTTTAATCTAGAATCTCTTACATTCCCACTGAGTGCCCTATGGTTTTCATCCTGTCTTAAGTTTGTTATCTGGGCTGTGCCAGTGATCCTGGGATGAGCTTCAGTTTCCTGAACCCTGAACTGGTTTAAGAAAGATTATGTATGTAATGTATGTATGTATATATGTATGTATTCAGTGTAAAGTATGGGAAAACATTGCAATAAAGGTGAGGACATCTTGCAGAGTTTGCAGAAAGAGCACATGTTACAATGCCTAAGAAATTGAGAAAGAGGCCTATTATTAACTACAAAAAATACATAGAGTTTATTAGCTATCACATCTGTTTTATTAGGCACATCTTTTTTAAATAATAAAAGATTGTGAATTTCCCATTGGGATTAATAAAGTATCTATCTATCTGTTTGAGTTCTCAGTATTTCAAACACTGAACAAAGGTGTGTTCCATGTGAGGTTACTGCATAGGAAACTGCTGCTCGCCAAAAATCAGAAGAATATGCTGCCCCTTTCTAGTTTGATA